>NW_007248078.1:941020-1080266 GCF_000164805.1 Carlito syrichta
GCCCCTGCACTCCAGTCTGGGTGACAGAGTGAGACTCCAACTCAAAAAAAATAAAATAAAATAAAATAAATAAATAACTAGATTACTGAAAGAACAGACTGTGTAGTGAAGTATTAGTTTGAGAGAATACATACAAGAGGAGACCCTCAAAAAACTGATATATTTTTGGAGGGCGGCCTCTTGTGGTTCAGGCTTGTCCCACCAGGTAAGTGATCTAGGAACCCATCAGCATTACTGTACTAGCTAACCTTGTGAGAGGCTACATTCAGCTTTGTTGAATTTCTTTCTTTCTTTCTTTCTTTCTTTCTTTCTTTCTTTCTTTCTTTCTTTCTTTCTTTCTTTCTTTCTTTCTGTAGATTCTTTCTTTCTTTCTTTCTTTCTGGAGATTCTTTCTTTCTTTCTTTCTGGAGATTCTTTCTTTCTTTCTTTCTTTCTTTCTGGAGATTCTTTCAACTCGTTTGCCCATTCCATGGTAAGTGATTTATGAGTGCACCTGTCCACCCCGCACTGAGTGTTCAGCAATTTTTGACTAAAAACTGTGTGACCACCCCCCCATGCCCTATTCTCTCTACTTCTCTGATTTCACCCAAGTGACTTTTTTTCCCCAGATGAAAAAGGTTCTCAAAGGAAAATGTTTTGCCATTGTGGAAGAGATGAAGCAAAATATGGCAGAAACACTAAAAGACATCCAAATTGATTAGTCTAAAAACAGTTTTGAGCAATTGAAAAAGCATCTTGATAGGTGCCTTGAATCAAATGAAGAATACTTTGAAGGCGACTGAAGTTTAAACATGCAAGAATAAATACACAATTTTTTTCAAATAAATTCAGTTGGTGGGGGGAGCTTCTTATATGCCAGTTCTGGAGACCCCATACTAAGACTGAGCAACTGCAGGGAAACTGTAATAAAGAGATTTTGAAAAAGTCAGGATGGAGGGAATAGAGCAGCCTCCCTAAAGCAGTGAAGCTGTGGTGATGTTGATGCAGCATTAGCTAATCTGCAAGTATTGGAGTTTTGAAGTGTGTGACAGAGACATCAGGCACCAACAAATGAGGTCTCTATATTTCACAATTGAAAAATAACAAATAAAAATAGGAAAATTTCATGAGTCTCTAAAGAGTCTCTAAAGAGGGTAACAAAGTCATGAGTCTGGAATGAAAAGAAAGCATTTGTTCTTCGGGAGCTCAGTGTTTTGGTAGTTTTTAGGTTTAAAACATGAATAAAAACCAATTTTGGGAATTGACATTGTTGTTGATTATCACCCGAACTTGATGTGATCTGAGGAAAATTAAGTTTACTCAGGCTACCAATTAGCTACATATTATTTAATAAGGACAGGTAGCACATTTGTTTTTAACCATAAATGAAAACTGAATGAATGTCAGGTTTAAATTTACTAAATATATTATATATCATTGCATAAATTGGCTTCATATACATAGCATAAAGGCACTTATTAAGATGCTTGTATAATAATATAATGAACTTATTTTGTGGAAAATTAGCACTGGAAACAAGTTTTTCGTATGTACAGTGAAGGAAATCTTGGTACTGAAGTAAATTATAACTCAATTTTATAGATTTAGGAACAATTAATTCCACACAATATATTTTTTGTATGTGAGCTTATGTGTGTATGAGAAGGTGTGTGTATTTCAACTTTTGGATGTGCATATGTTCTATGAAATTTGTCATCTGCCACATGGGAATCACTCTCTGGGGAAGAGGGAATTGATATATAAATAAAGTAAAATGTACTACTTACTTTTATAGTGGTCATACTAATTTTGCTATTGTAAAATCTACATAATCTTATCATGTTAAAACAACACAAATTTATTGCACATCAATATTATTTTTATCATTTATTAATAATATGTATTTTTTTTTTTTTTTTTTTTTTTTGAGTTGGAGTCTCACTCTGTCACCCAGACTGGAGTGCAGTGGCCGCTCCCGGCCACCGCAGCCTCGACCTGCTGGGCTCCGGCGATCCTTCCGCCTCAGCCTTCCAAGTAGCTGGAATTACAGGCATGCGCTACCACGCCCGGCTGATTTTTTTTTGATTTATTGTAGAGATGAGGTCTCGCTGCCCAGGCGGGTCTCGAACCCGCGGGCTCAGGCAATCCACTCACCTCAGCCTCCCAAAGGCGCGGGATTACAGGCTGAGCCACCGGGCCCGGCAATAATATGTATTATTACAGGAGTCTGGAACTGTTCTTACCAGACAAAAATCAAGGTGTCAGTAAAACTACCTTTTTTCCCCTCCCGGGATCTCCAAAGGAAATCCTATTTCTTTCTCACTGAGGCTGTTGGCAGAATTTAGTTCCTTGTGTTCCTACATTCTTGCAGCTGTTAGTTGAGGACCATTTACAGCCTCCAGAGGCTGCCATATTCCCTGGTTCATCGCTTCCTCCCTTCATCTTAAACACAGCAAAGGGGGCAACCCTTTTGGGTCCCCTTCCACTGTGGGCGCTTCTCTCTCCTCTCAATAAATCCTGCTTTCTCAAAAAATAAATAATAAAAATTAAAAAACAGCAAAGGCAAGTCATGTCTCTAGCATGCTTCACATCTCTCCTGCCACCTTTTCCACCCTTGTATTTCTCTGACCTACTCTTTTTCCTTTCTCCTTTCATGGACTTTATGATTAAATAGAGCTCACCCAGATAATTCAGAATGATTTCCTTATTGCAAGATCTATTACCATAATCACATTTGCATAGTTCTTTTGCCTGTTAATGTAGCCTATTCACAAGTGCTAAAGATTAGGGCATAGACTTATGGGGAGTTATTATGTCTCCCACAGTGGTCAAAATAAAATACTTTGACAATGTCATGGAGTGGAAGAAAAACATTAAGAAGGGAATTTAGGGTAAACTGTTAATGAACTGGACCTTGAATTATGGAACTTACACATTAAGTCAGATAAAGGTTTTCAACAATGGAGAAAGCTTAAACAAAGACTTAGCAATGGAGAAATTGAAAGAGCAAGTTAAGAATAGTATCAGCCTGGTGTACCTGAAAAAAAAAGATTCAGTGAGAAAAGACACTGGAACAAAGATATAGTTGATCTTCAGTATTTGCAGATTCCCTGTTTGCAAATTTTCTTACTTGCTACAATTCACTTCCAATCCCAAAATCAATACTCACAGTCCCTTCTGGGTCATTTATGAACACACACTAAGAAGCAAATCATTTGGGTTGAGGGATGCACATTTTCCCAGCTATGATAGAACAAGACTGTTGTTAGGCCTTCTCATGCCAACTCTCACATGCCAAACAAATGTCCTTTTTGTGGCCTCTTTAGTACCACATTTTCCTGCTTTTTGTTTAAAATTATCCCAAGCATAATGTTAAATTGTTGTCTCAGGTTCCTAAGAGGAAGAAGTCTGTGGTATGCCTTATGGAAAAAAAAGTATATATATATGTTATATAAGCTTTGCTCAGACATAAATTATAGTTCCATAATTATATATATAAATATATGTTCTATATTTATATATGTTTACGTATAGATAAAAATATATTTTATATTTATGTAGATTATTATATATATGTTTATATATATGTTATATAAGCATTGTTCAGGCATGAATTATAGTCCTACTGGCCATGACTTTAATGCTAATAAAGCAACAAAAAAATTCTATATAGGATGCCATTTCAGAAAGTGTTAAAGTAACACCTGTAGTGGATGATAACATTTTTAAAAGTTTAAAAAGTGACTAAATTGGTAAGTTTATGAGATGATAACTGATTTTTGAAAAAGAATAGTTGACAGCATTGTTATGAGGCTGAAAATCAAATAAATTTTGTGGTCACATTATCCGAGGTTTGAAAAATATTAAACCCTGCTCAGCTTGGGCTGGCTGGCCTACATGTTTCAAATGGCAATACAGTATGAAAATGTGAAATTTGTAGATAAGACAATTCTGCATATCTAGAGGCTGTGGGAGAAATTTTAAAGAACCTGCTAAGTGTTATATAGGAAAACAGATATACGGAAGAGTGGATATTCAATGCTGATGAAAGTGGCTTGTTTTTCAAGAACATTAGAGAACAAACTCATAGACTACAAATGGCCACCAAACTTTCTGGCTTTAAATCATTCAGAGACCATAAATTAATTATTTTTAAAAATTTATATTAAATAGGATATCTTCAGGCATAAATGTACACACATGGACAAAGTCAGATTTATAATGAAAGTATTGTGATCAGAAGCTTTCAGGGACATAACCTTGTATTTCCTCTAGGAACAATGGTTCTGAATTCACTAATTCACTGTTTGCAGTTACTTTATAGAACAGGACTACTACAGATAACAAGAACCAACTGCAGATGATTTTGATCAACACTCTAAAGAGTTATGAGATTATTCAACATAAAATGGGAAACCATTAATGCTTTTAGATAGAAGAATTAATGCAATCACATATGGATTTTAGAAAAATTATTGAATGCCATATGAAAATTGATGCTCTTAGGGCAAAAATCCAGAGGCATGGAAACTCTTATGAAGCATGTCCAATGTCATGCTAATTGATCATAAAAGTTTAAATTAAAGGGGGCAGAAATGGAAAAGATTGAATCAATGTGAAAAATATTTTGGAAGTAGATTAAACAAAATTAGTGCATTAAACAAGATTAGATATGATGTTGAGAAAGGTGTTATAGATAATGTTTATATTTCAGGTCAAAATTTTTTCTCTCATTAACTGAGATATTGAAAAGTATATTTTATATTCTAGAATCATTGTCAAAGATAATGCTAAAGTCACTGCTTCACATAAGAAGAATTGTTCATTGTGCTAATTTTAATAAAGACACTCTGTAGCTATCTGATTAAAACTAGTAGAAAGGAAGAAAAGGAGAGAGATTGCTCATGCCTGAGATGGAGTCAGACTGGCTGGGTTCAAATTCAGCTGTGTTGTAACAATTTCATTATCACAAATGGGATAATCATAGGCCATTTTGTGAAGAATTAACAAGTTAATTAATGAAACCACTTAAGTAGTGTCTGGCATTGGTAAGTACTTAATACATGTTAATTTTATCATTTGAGTGGAAGTTTGTTTTCACTAATGACAAGAAGCTATATTACACTTTGAACATAGAGCAAAGACAGCGCTGCTGTTATACTGGGGAGCAAGACACTACATTTTCTGAGAGATTTTTAAAAAATTTACATATTTCATTTATGCCAAAAATGTATTTTATAGATTAGTCTCACATCTCCAGAGGCAAATATTATGAAAAGCACATCTGTATCAACTTGTTCTTGTTTTTTTTTGGTAAAGATGTGGGGTACAATTCAGGGTTAGGTATACAAATGTTGATTATGCAGGTATCCTTGTTGATGAGGTGTGCTGCTCCCTCCCCTAGCAGTTTCCCTCAACTACCAATCTCACCCTTTCTCCCCTGACATTTCCCACTACTGCGAATCCCTTTCTTATAGTATTATATCAACTTGTTCTTATAGTAACATGAGTCATCGAGAAAAATATTTTTCTTGGAAATTTTTTAAAATCTTGTATTACTGGAAGTCATTCCAGATCAATTGATTGCTTTCTATAGGGATATGTTTAGACCTTGTAGTATATGTTTTTTAAAGTACATAGTAAATTTGATCAGTTTACTATGACTATTTATTTCATTTGTCACATGATACCCTTGTGGAAGACTTGTTGGCACAGTATGAAAACCATATGTGTCCACTGCTGTGATGATATACCCCTCTTTTATATTCCAGCTCAAGCTCCTGTGGCTTTTAGTGAGAGAATGATTCTCCCTATGTTTATAATCACCAAATCTCATGTTTATAACATCAAGTCTACAACCCTCAGTGGTCATATATAATTATCATTCATGGTCATCTCCCAGGCTGCACACCGGTTCAAGAACAAAGTTAGGTATCTTTGAGCATTCAGCCACTTGTAGACCTAGATTTTCATCCACCTTTCTTTTTGTCTGAGAACTAGAAAATTTTCTGTAATAACCCTCTTATAAAATAAGGCCATATTACACAGTTTTTTTCTTTTTATGGGCAGAAGGGACACTTGTGACTTCCAAGTTCTACTTTCAGCAGCTGCAAGGTGATTTAGCCTATCTACCTATGCTATTCGCAGATAAGCCTACATCTGTTAGTCAGTAGTGGTACATGTATTCATTGATTCCAAGGATTTTCAAGTAACTTCTTCATTGCAACGTGTGTGTGTGTATGTGTGTGTAGCAAGTTACTCATTACATAAATAGAAGGTAATTCAAACAAATTTTGAAATTTTTCTATGTATATTTTCAATATATACTTATATACACATAAAAAATTTGTTAGATTTCCAAACATACTCTACCAAATATAAACTGACAACCTATGTTTTCTTACATTTTAAAATTTAATATTAATTTAACACTAATAAAATCAATTTGAGATCATTTTCTTTGTTCTTAATATCTTTAATTCATAAATAATATTTCCACATAATCATGCATAATACATAACAATAATTCACCCATAATATACGGGATAGTATGACTGTGATATTTTGATACATGTATGCAATTCATGATTAAATTGGGGTAATTAGCATATCCATTGCCTCAAACATTTATCATTTTTTGTGTTGGAAACACTCAAAATTTGCTTTTCCAGCAAATATATAATACATTTTTGGTAATTATAGTTGTCCTATGGTAATATAGAGCACTAGAATTTAGCTGTACTTTTATTTAGCTGCACTTTTATATGCATTAACTGTGGCAGGATGCGGCAAATGCGCATCCTGTATGATTGAGTGAATAAACACAGAAACATGTAGCTGGTTCAGGATCAGCAGTTGGCATCATGGCAATCACTAACCCAGGGCAGGAAAGGAGTTGATAGCAGTTAAAGGTATTTCCTTTTGAAAGGCAAGTTGCAACTATAAAGACTCACCAGGCGCCCGCCTGGGCAAGTTTTATTTAAGAAAGGCCAAATGGCCCAGAGACTGGCTATTTCATGGAAATGGAAAAGAGTCTTATCTAAAACCCCCCTTCTGAAGTTGACGGTTTACAATCCTGCAGTTCCTGGAAACCATTTGTTCTTTAAAAAAATCTGATTTTGCTGAGTACAACCTTGTAAGATTCCAAAGGAAGTATGTAATCACTCAACACGACCCCCCTCCCTTACCTAAATGAGGGTATAAGACCCCACGTCTCCTGTTCTGGGGTGCTCGAGTTTGATTTGGATGCATGAAATTCTTGGGCCCGCTGTGCTAGCCAGTGTAATAAAGTGCCACTTCCTATAATAGTCTCGGTGTCACGATCTCTCTATCTTTCCTGCTACATTAACCAATCTCTCCCTATTTCCTCTCTTCACCTCTCCCCTTTGCAGTGTATAGTAACCACTCTTCTAGTCTCTACTTCTATGAAATCAACTTTTTTTAGTTTTCACACATGAGTGATAATATGCAGTATTTATCTTTCTGTGCCTGAATTATTTCATTTACTGGCCTCCAGTCCCATCCTTGCTGCTGTGACTGACAGAATTTTATTCTTTCTTATGACTCAATAATACTCCATTGTGTGTGTATATATATACCACATTTTTAGTCCATCATCTGTTGATAGACACTTTGGTTGATTCCCTATCTTGATTATTGTGAATAGTGCTACAATAAATGCAGGACTGTAGATGTCGCTTTGATAGACTGATTTCATTGTCTTTGAATATATACTCATGAATGGGATGGCTGCATTATATGGTAGTTCTATTTTTAGTTTTTGAGGAAACTTCAAGCACAGTTGCCTAATTTTGGAATTTTCCAGCTACCTTTCTCTAATCAATTTTTTAAACAATCAGTGGAACTCCACATTTGTATAGCTTCCTAACTATAACTAGTCCTTTTGACATAAGCTCAATATCTTTATTTTAGGAGAAATGTAACCTGAAATAGTTTTAAAGATTTTTCCTGTATAGCGTTAGTTTGTCTGAACTTTACATTTGACTTTTGAAGCCTTTCTGGATATTGGTCAGATAGATTTGAGTACATAAACAGAAAGTAGTCTTTTTTTTTCTTTTAAAAATTCCTAACAAGTAGATTATATATACAAAACACTTCTTGCTAAATTAAAAAGCAAACTAACTTCCTAATTCATTAATTCTTAAAGTTCAAATAACATTCATCATTTTCTCAACCTGTATTACTAATATCTACCTCTAATAACTGCATTTGTATCCTAAATGTTGAGTCAATTAATATTACAATTTTTTAAAAAGTGAGAGCAATCATTTCATTGGTCTTCACTTTTTAAAAATAAAAATTGACATATTTTGCAGTGTCTTAAACTTACATCTTAACTCTAATCTTTTCTTCACAAATTTTTCTTCTTTCAATTTTTTTTTTTCTGTATGAATGCTTGTTTTTTCTCAGGCATCTCTGAAGAACTGCCAACTTTTAAAATGTTACTGTAGGCTTTCTTGCCCAGCTGAGAAAAATTATGCATTGATTCCATATTATACATCTAGTCATTGTGAATAATTCTTCTTTACTTCACTCTTAGACCTTTTGAAGGCACATCATTCATTCACATACAAATAATTATGACGTATCTACCATGCACCAGATGTTATATTAGGGGCTTCCTATACCATGGTCAGCAGTGTCTCTGTCCTCATGAAACCTATAGTCCAGTTGGGAAGATATTTAGCAAGTATTGTAATTTCAATAATGCACATTGGCTTTGATGATTATTCTGAAATTAATGTGTTCTCCAAGCATGTCCCCTTGTTTATCATTGTTCTCACAAGAAATGTTCTTTTTCTCCCCAAATGCCCTTTGATGATGTCCTATTTTTAGTCCTATACTACATTCAAATTTGAGCTAAGATTGAACTTCTTCCTTTAGTTATTTCCTAATTTCCCTCAAAGGGAATAAATTATCTACATTCCTGTTCCCACATTATAAATAATATATATTACTACACCATGTATTTGTTTGTCTTCCCTAGTAGACAAACTTTTTAAAAATAGAACATCCCCTCTAGATCACTGATTTTCAACACTAATTAAACATGTGAACTATAGAGGGCTTTAACAAAGACCAATGTCTGTCTCCAGTGATCTGCTGGTAAAAGTTTAAAAACTAGCTCACAGAGGAGGGAGGAAGGAAGGGGAGAATCCCTGATTTGTAGCATTTGCATACTTCTGTGGTGTAAATACTCCTACCACGGCTGAATTCAAGCTCTCAAAAGGATATTACTGAATGTGGAACAAGGAAGAGATATGCAGGAGTAAACAATGATATAGTATTTTATGCAAATTCTCAAGCCCATTTCAGACTATTGATTCAGAAACTGTGAGCTGAGAATTCCATGCATGCTACAGCTTGAAAGCCACTGATCCATTAGAATACCTGGCATGCAGTAGAAGCTGATGTACATTTTTTGAATTTGCTAGCATCAATGATAAAGTTTCATAAACATAATTTGCTCTGCACTGTCCACCTTGTTCAATCTGATCTTACTATTTAGACAAAAAAATATGATTTAAATAAGATATGAATTTGTGCAGGATAGAGAATGAGATCAGTGTTCTATTCTGGAGCATAAATTAGTCAAAGAAAATGGAAAATCTGCATCATGTAAGTTCAATTAGCAGCTGTAGAAAATCTGCATTGCATTGTGTGAGGTCAAATAACCAGGCCAAAGGGAATTAAGTGCTGTTAGAGAGAGTCCCCCAGTACAGAATTATATGAAAAATGAGCTAAAAAAAAAAAAGGACAAAGAATATGTCAATATTTTAGCTTAGTGTCCCACAACTGTGACCCTCAGTTTGGGATCAGCTGGGAATAATTTGATTATTCTATTTTGTTTAATCACTTCTGTGATAATTTACTAGCATGTGCATTCACAATAAGCATTGAGAAAAGGACAAGAAGAAATATTCCTGTTTCCACAGTTGTTGAGAAAATGAATTCATTTAAATAATGTTCTGTAGCCGGGCTCGGTGGCTCAGCCTGTAATCCCGCGCCTTTGGGAGGCTGAGGTGAGTGGATTGCCTGAGCCCGCGGGTTCGAGACCCGCCTGGGCAGCAAGACCTCATCTCTACAATAAATAAAAAAATCAGTCGGGTGTGGTAGCGCATGCCTGTAATTCTGGCTACTTGGAAGGTTGAGGCGGAAGGATCGCCAGAGCCCAGCAGGTCGAGGCTGCGGTGGCCGGGAACGGCCACTGCACTCCAGTCTGGGCGACAGAGTGAGACTCCAACTCAAAAAAAAAAACAAAAACAAAAAATGTTCTGTAACTTGGTTAGTAAGTAAATCATTATTGTGAGAGAGCATGCTAACAGAGCAGAAGAGAAAGAAAAAGTGCCAATCCGATTAGATCCAATTTCATGTCCTTGCCTCATACTGGAACTATCTAACCTTGTGCCCCGTTGACTTCCTGTTTTATATTCAAATTTAGTAAACTGGCCTTTATGTATTTACCGTGCCTTAACCACTAGACTTATTTGACTCAAAATGTCTGTTTTCCTCACACAAATGCATTTCCAATCCTGTTTATCCATTAAAAATGAGCTAAAAGTCTGATCTCCCCATAACCAGTGCAGCTAAGTGTTTCTAAGTTGCCTCTTCCCAAACACACACACACACACACACACACACACACACACACACACACACACCCACACACCCACACACCCACACACACACAATGCCACCAACATGCAGCATCAGAATGCTTTCTTTCTTGTTAGTGTCCTCAGGATTCCCCTTGGTGAAATTACCATTTTTACCATGTAAAAGAGTTCACTGATCGTAAACCCTGGCTATATTAGTTAACCTGGAGAAGTGGATTAAAATAACAAAAGCCAATTTCTGAGCTGCACATGAATCAAACCAATTATAACATCTGAAGCTATGACACGCAAAGCATCTGTATTGGTTAAATCCTTTCATGTGTGATTATTAGTTGCTGCCTTGCTGGAGAACCACTGATCTTCCCACTTGTAAGGCATGGCATGCCTGAACAAGAGTGTCATTCTACTCAGCTGGACAGCCTGAACTGGGCACCAGTGCTGGCATAACAACAATAGTTTGCATCCAACTGCTTGGAGAATGACTCCTCAAAAACTGAGAGGATACTTTTGACATCAGGTATTGCAATACCAACTAAAACATCAGTTTATAATGTATGAATCAACATTATGAAAGTAGTTATGTCAACTCTACTGAAAAGTTGACTTAATCAGATACTAGATACTGAGGAAAATATGAGAAAGCCAACAAAAACACCCAATCATAATCTTCCTTTTTATCCATGATCCAGTAGCAACGCTGGCATCTTGGGGTGCGAAGTTTTCTCCGTTCATTTGCTTTCTAGTGGGCATTGACCTTCCTAGAATGTCTTATGACATCTGAACAGAAATCTTGGTGGTCTCAGGCTCATAGAAAAGTCTAGAAATAATTACTATACCCTAATCTATAACCCAACTGGATGTTTACATACAAAATTTCTGATTCATGTATGAGCTCTGGATTCAATGTAGATTGTCAAGATGCAATAAAAGGATACAGCACATCTATTATCCACTTTTCTCAACTTGGTCCCAGAGTAATAGACCTCAGGGTCTCTTTGCTATTAATGGATACACAATGATTACTCATCTTGCATGGTGGCTAATTGGAATTAACTCCCCTATGTCTTGATTATCGTATCTTAATGGAGCAAAAGTAAAATCTAAGTCACTCTGAATGTTGCAACGATTAAATGACGTAATGATGAAAACTACCCAATAAGTGATTCCTTTTGGTTGAAGACAATATAGTAATAGAGAAGAAGAATCAGGAAATAGAGGCTGCACGAGAACTAACAGAAAGACACAAGATGACTAGTAATTCTCATCTAGAGTAATTGATTCTCAGATAAAGGACAATCCAAATAATTTCCCCTTGTATAGAAACATCTCCACTCACCCACACTTCCACAGTGGAGCCAAAACAACAAATGTTTTCATTTAGTAGATGGTCAATGAGGACAGATGTCAGGTGAGTGGTCAAAGAGATGAGGGAATGTCTTTACGAACCATTTTGCAGACTTTCCCAAAATAATTCTTTTACTACAGATTTCCACTGTAATATACTTCTACAGCACCTTGTGTTCCTTCACACAGTGCTTTACATTGTAATTTAGACAATTTATTGCTCAATTATTTGTGTAATTTGATATCTCTTAGATCATAAGTTTTCTGAGGGTGGGATGTTTTGTCTGTCTTTGCTGTATCTACTGTGCCTAGCACTTAATGATAAATCAATAAATATGTTGAATAAATAAGCATTTGAAAACTATCCTACAACGTGTTCTTCTCAGGTGAGATTATCATAAAAACAATGTTTAAAAATATTTTTGTCTCTCTATAATGTCTCTTAATCAAGATTGATTAGGAGAGTGTTCTTTTGTTGTGGTGGTGAGTTGTTTTCTCTATTTTTGATTGCTATTTCAGAAGTCTGTAAACATTCTGAAAGGTATGTCTAACTGCCTCTGCTAGTTTCTCTATAAAAATACTATCACAAAATGTTCCTATAAAGTCTGTGTCCCTAATAATGAATTCTTTCTTTGACTATAGTTGGGAAAATATGATCTGGATTCATTACTGTTTGTAAGGCTCTCTTCAAATTAGGTGAACACATTTACTCTATGGGTGTTTTCTCTGTTCCATGTTAAAATTTTCTAAATTTTTCTTCTACATGCCAACTTCTACTCTAGGTAGACATTAGCAGCTATTTGTTTCCTCACTGGATAATTGTTATTTTATTCTTTTCGTGTAGGTGGTTGTTTTCCAAAAATAAAGGTTTAGATCAAAACAACTTAGGGATTATGTGTAGACGGCGTAGGATTTCTTTTTGACCTGCTGTCTCATATACACATAATTATTTCTTAGGACTTTTTTCTTATAAACGTTTGAACAAAAACTACATTTCTAGGTTTGTGGGGTAGCTTTATTTCCTCAGGAACACTGTGATTCTATTCGAAGATCAGAATTTCTGGGATTAAAATACAACAAAGTAACTTTATTAAATTTTTTTGATGTCAAGTTTTTTTCCATATGAGTATGAGAAAGAAAAAATTTGCTGAGGGTGATATTGCTTTGGGAAGGATCTTTAACCATGAATAATATATATAAACTGTTATTTTAGCTAAATTATAAAAATGGATGGAAATTCACAAAATGGCATTAACCTACCAATGTCTGAAAAAGAGATTCTAAATTCTTTTCAACCACCATATGTCACAGATTAGTAATATGACTTTATATTATTCATCAGAATATATTGTGGCTACAAGGGAAGTTTTAGAAGATGCTACTGTGTAATTTTTTAAAGCCTCAACATGCTTCAAAGTAAAATACCTTTCAGATTGAATATACTGACAGAGCATTTCTACCTATTCCATTCTTCAAAGGTTGTCATCTGTGCTATATGTGCATTCCCTCAGCATGAGACAGTAACTGCCCAAAGTAGAATAATTATTCCTCCTTATGGAGGAATGATCTAAGAAAATCTCTGGAGATTTTTTTCTTTAAGAAAGTGCTATTTTCTCAGCCATAACTAGAAAAAAAACCCCTACCATCTGCTATTTTTATATAATTTACACAAAACTTAAAAGTTGAAATAGAACAAGTTGAAAACTGCCACTTGTCTTTTGGGACATCGGGACATTTAAGGAACCTAGTGAACCTCTGGCTAACTTTATTTTTTATTGTTTTTTAGTTCTCAATAGGAAGAGTAAGTGGAATGAGTTCTCTTCTTTTCATAGTATTACCATTTTTCTAACATGTGAATTTCTGTGAAAACTTTGATTTTCCACATATGAAATTATATTTCTAACAGAAAGTGTGGCTTCTGAGAAAGTCAAGAACTATATCATAAAGGTTTTTGAAGGCCATGGTAAGATTTATGGTCAGATGACATGATTCTTAAAAAATTTCTTATGGAATTCACACATATTAGGTGATATACAAGATGATTACCATTGGAAAATTATGACATTATATAATTTAAACTTCAAATGAACTTTCAGGCATTCATGTTTATTGAGCTCCTGCTAGTAGTAGGAGGAAAACATCTGTCCTCTGGGTGGAAAAGGGGAGCTTTTCAACCTACCTCCGTCACTGTTGTATATATGACCCTCGCCTATTTGTACATAGCAAAAAGGAAGTTACCAATATAATTTTTAAGAGTAAAGGGTGTCAGTTGGGTCACAATTATCGACTTGCACTTTATTTATGAATGTAGAATTTGGCTTTTGAAAATACAGCCTTACATCCAAGACAAGACCTGGCTCTATTTTTTGCTTGTTTCTTCAGGGTGGTGCTGTTGTTGTTGTTGCATCCGTGCAGCCATGACTTGTCCAATCCAAGTCACCATGATGTCTTGTCTTCTAAATGCACCTATCAATATGAACTCTTTAGCCCTTTGCCTCTTGTACCCTGCAGCAATCAGAAGAAAGGGTGATCTTAAGGGTCTGATTTTGAGGAAAAAAAGGGGAATTTTTTAGGTAAAACTTGTAAAGCAAAAATAAAATCTTATGCCCCTCAACGGACTAAATGGAATTCCCCTTGGCCAGAGGAAGTCCAGAGAAACTGAAAAACTGGATTCTGGCTCTGATGGGAAGGGAAGTCAGACACCCTTCATTATGCCCCACTCTTTTGAAGTTTAGGCACAACTGACCCAGCATTTTTGTTAAAATGGGTATCATAAGATTGACAAATCAGACTCTTTGTGGCAATAAGATATCAAATTCCAACTTGACTGACTTAGACTTGCATGACAGAAGCCTGAAGGAAATGAAAATATTTTACCCCAAAATATATTTCTCTGACTTATTTTGAAATGACCTATGAAACTATCTATTGTGAGGGTCATTTGTATCTGTAGATAATCTCTCACCCTCTCTAAGTCTTTCCTGAATCTAGGAGAGATTTATCTAAGAATCTGATACCCTTTAAGGTCTGAAGGGAGATACTGCTGTCCATTTTCTCTGAAGTCTGCTACTTAGAGGATTCATCCACATAATAAGAAACTTGTCTTCTATAACCCCCTAATTTTAGCTTAAGCATTTCTTTCTACTGACATCTTAAGTCTTTAGACAAAGCTTAACTCTTTTAACCAATTACTGTTCAAAAAATACTTGAATTCACTTATGCTCTGTAAGCACCTGCTTTGAAATGTTATACCTTTCTGGACTGAACCAATGTATACTTGCATGTATTGATTTATTCATTTGCCTATAACTTCTGTCTTCCTAAAATGCATAAAGCCAAGCTGTAACTCGATCACCTCAGGCACATGTTCTTGAAACTGTACCAAAGGCTATCGTCACCCATGTTGGCTCAGAATAAATGTCTTCAAATATTTTACAGAACTTGGCTATTTTATCAACAAACTGTGTATAGCTTAGCAAAGGTGTTCATAGAAGCGGTAAAAAAGTAAAAAAAAAAAATCTTGTTTATCTATTGTACATTGCACGTGTGGACTCCTCATGAAAGAAGGCCAGAGTATGTTTCAAACAATTGTGGGCTGCTCTGGCCACTATACCACCTTAATATCAGAAAAACACTTTATTTCTTTAATCTGTACTCTCTGTGCAAAATATCTTGACAATCTTGAGGATAAAATTAATAACTAAGACAAAGTGCCTTTTCTCAAGGAATTTACAACCCATTCTTCTTTCCTCCTTCCTTCTCACCCTCCCTCCCTACTTCCTTCCTCTCTTTCTTTTTCTCTTCCTTCCTTCCTTCTTCTTTCCTTCTGCCCTTCCATCCTGTTTTGGATGGAGGGGTAAAAGAAAGTGTGAAGACTATTATTAAAACATATCTATGTTAGAATGTGATATATATATTATATTATATTATATTACAAGAGAGATACAGAAAATATTCAATGACTACTTATATGAAGAAGAGAATCTTCCCATATTTTGTCATAAAGAGGGAAGCAGAAAAGAGATCTTGAAAGAGAAGGGTTTTGTTTTTTTCTAAGTTACATAAAATTCTGTCTAGATCCCCCCATAGCAAGGTACCATTCTATGGTGAAAAAACATGATGAAAGGAACTCATTCCAGGTATTATTTCAAATATTTGCTTAGGAATTTAGAACCCAAAATGTTCCAAGTTTTCAAGGTTTCTGAGATATAGGCTGATTTTTGGTGAATATATATATTTTTCTGGTATGAATTTCCTGAATGGATTTAAAGAATGAATACTATAGGCATTTTTTTTTTCTTTTGCATAAGTTGTATTTAACTGGCTGGATAACATGAAGCAGAAACAGTGGTGAAATTAGGGAAGTGACAAAGCAACCAGAATTGAGAGGCACTATAGATGTAAAAAGGCCTTATATGTTAACCCACTGGAAATGGTGATCAGGGTGATAGTGACAATAAATCCAAATAAAGAATGGTGATGCATTCAGTGGAAAGTCAGATGGTTGGAGACTGGCTCAGTTTTGAACAGAATGAATTCAAATGCTCATGGGACGTACAGAGGAAAATGTCTGTAAATATTGCTCTGGTATTTTCCAGTGAATAAGAGTTTATCATATGTAACTTTTGTGTACCTGTCCAGCTCATTCTCTTTTTCTTGAGGAAAATTAATCACCAGTATTCCTTAATACATCTTTCTTTTCTAATGAGTAGCACTAGCAGCACTGCTGAGTAGAGAGCTAGCTTTGTGACTTGTCTCCCAGATACAGCTGAATAGATACCTGGCCCAAATGAGGCTAAATCAAAAACTCTCCCAGGTATTTGAATTTAAGTTTCATAAATATTTCTTAGTCTCTAGTTGGTCACTTAAAATAGATTGGGACAGCGGTATGTACACCAAGATGGAGAACTATGACCAATAAATAAATAACAGAATTAAGTGATGCAAGAAAAATACAGAGACCACAAAAAGTGGAATCAGAGGATATGATATTCGAATAAACACATATAAGCAGGTAAATTAGTTATGACCCATCAAATTTGAAGAAGAAAATATGAATACAGACATAACTAGTTATATTGCATTTGGCTTTATTATCCTTTGTAGACATTGTGTTTTGTACAAAATGAAGTTATGAGACAACCTTGTTTTGAGTAAGTCTATCAGTGCCATTTTTCCAACAGCAAGTGCTCACTTCATGTTTTTGTGTTACATTTTGCTAATTCTTGCACTATTTCTAGCTTTATTATTATTATTATATCTGCTATAGTGATCTGTGGTCAGTGATCTTTGATGTTACTATTATAATTGTTTTGAGGTATCTTGTATTGTGCCCATATAAGACAATGAACTTAAGCGGTAAATCTGTGTATCCTGATTGCTTCATTGACTGTTTTTCTTAGGTCTTCTCCTCAGACTTCCTTATTCCCTGAGACATAACAATATTGAAATTAGGCCAATTAATAGCTTTGTCTATAATGACCTATAAGCGTTCAAGTAAAAGAATGAGTTAAATGTGTCTCACTTTAAGTAAAAAGCTAACAATGATTAAGCTCAGTGAGTAAGGCATGCTGAGAGTCAAGACAGGCAGAAATCTAGGCTTCTTGTGCCATGTAGAGAAGTTGTGAATGCAAACAAGAACAAAAAAGTTTTTTAAAGGTGTTAGTAGTGCTACTCAGTGAACATGAGAATAATAAGAAAAGTAAAACAGCATTTTACAGCATGAAGAAAGTCTTAGTGATGTGGGTGGAAGACCAACAAAGTCACAGCATTTCCTTCAGCAAAGTCTAATCCAAAACAAGGCCCTAACTCTCTTCAATTCTTTGAAGGTAGAGAGAGGTGAGGAAACTGCAGAAGAAAAGTTGGAAGCTAGCAGAGGTTGGCTCACAAGGATTTAAAAAAGAAATTGTCTCCATGACATAAAAATACAAGGTGAAACAAGTAAGTGCTGATGTGGGTACTGCAGCAAGTTATCCAGAAGATCTAGCTAAAGTCATTGATGAAGGTGGCTACACTAAGAAACTGATTTTCAATGTAGATAAAGCATCTTTCTATTGGGTGGCAATGCCATCTAGAACTTTTATAGCAGACTAGAAGTTAACTACTGACTTCAAAGTCTCAAAAAACAGGCTGTCACTCTTGTTTGTGGATAATCCAGCGGATGACTTTAAGTTGAAGCCAATGTTTATTTACCATCTCTCAAACCCTAAGACCTTAAAAATTATGCCAAAACTACTCCTTCTTGTTCTATAAATGGAGCAACAATGCCTAGATGACAGCATATCTCTTTATAGCATGGTTCACTGTATATTTTAAGCCCACTGTTGAGAACTTCTGCTCAGGAAAAAGAAATTCTTTCAAAGTATTACTGTTCATTAAGCATGCACCTGGTCACTCAAAAGGTCTGGTGGAGATGTACAAGAAGATGATTTTTGTTTTCATGTCTACTAACACAATATTTATTCTGCAGTCTATGGATCAAGGACTAATTTCCACTTTCAAGTCTCATGATTTTAAAAAATACATTTTCATCAGCCGGGCTAGGTGGCTCAGCCTGTAATCCTGTGCCTTTGGGAGGCTGAGGTGAAGTGGATTGCCTGAGCCCGCAGGTTCGAGACTCACCTGGGCAGTGAGACTTCATCTCTACAATAAATTAGAAAATCAGCTGGGCGTAGTAGCGCGCGCCTGTAATTCCGGCTACTGGGAAGGCTGAGGCGGAAGGATCGCCGGAGCCCGGCAGGTCGAGGCTGCGGTGGCCGGAAGCGGCCACTGCACTCCAGTCTGAACGACAGAGTGAGACTCCAACTCAAAAAAAAAAAAAAAAATACATTTTCTAAGACCATAGCTGCCATAGGTAGTGATTCTTCAGATGGGTCTGGGAAAATTAAATTGAAAACTTTCTGGAAACGGTTCACTATTCTAAATGATTTTAAGAAGACACATTAATCATGGGAGGAGGTGAAAACTCCAACAGTTGTTGGAATTTGGAAGAAACTGCTTTCAATACTCAAGATAAGTTTATGGGGTTTAAGACTTCAGGGGAGGAAGTTACTCCAGATATGGTGGAAATAGCAAGAGAGCTAGTATTAGAAGTGGAACCTGAAGAAGTACCCAAGTTGCTACAGTCTCAAAATCAGATTTGAATGGATGAGGAGTTGCTTCTTACAGATGAACAAAGAAAGCGCATTATT
The DNA here is from genome assembly GCF_000164805.1 of Carlito syrichta. Taxonomy (NCBI): domain Eukaryota; kingdom Metazoa; phylum Chordata; class Mammalia; order Primates; family Tarsiidae; genus Carlito; species Carlito syrichta. The sequence continues at coordinate 960,171 of NW_007248078.1, forward strand.
GCAATGACACGGTGTGAACACTACTGAAATCACTACAAAGAATTCACATTAAATAAGCATAGTTGATAATCAGAATTGGAGAGAATTGACTCCATTGACTCCAATTTTATTTGCTTGTTTTAGAGATGAGGTCTCACTGTGTTGCCCAGGCCAGAGTACAGTTACTAGACACAAACACAATAGCTATAGATATTGTGCCATAGCCTTGAACTCCTGGTGTCAAGCGATTCTCTTTTTCAGCCTTCCAAGCAGCTGGAACTATAGGCATACTACTGTGCTTGGTTTGACTCCAATTTTGAAAGAAATTTTACCATGGTTGAAATGTTATCAAACAGCCTCACATGCTACAGAGCAATCTTTCATGAAAGAGTCAATCAATGCAGCAAACTTCACTGTTGTTTTATTTTACGAAATTGCAACTGCTACCTCAGCCTTAGCAACCATCACCCTGATCAGTCAGCAGCCATTATAAGGTAAACACAGCTTTTATTTGCAATGAGAAACCAAAAAGAGTTATGTGACTCACTTTATTGCAATATTTGCTTGATTTCAGTAGTCTGGAGTGGAAGCCACATTATCTCCGAAGTATGTCTGCACTACTTCTTGGAAATATGCCATTTATACAGCTGAATGGTAAAAATACTTACTATCAAATCATAACAGTCATCTTTTGGGATAACACCCTGTCTCACATTGATTATATCTTCTTAAACCTGCCATCAATATCAAAGTTGGGCTCCGTGAACTGTATTTTTACTATGTAATCCTATCAGTTTCAGAGTTAGGCATGTTAACCAAGACGGGTAAATCCTACGTTCTACTGAGGAAATTTGGATCCATTTGAACTTAGTGACACTTAGAAGAGATGTGACTGTGACTCTGTCACATATTGTCTAGAGGAAATTTTCTGAATTTGCCAATATCCCTAGTGCTAGCTTGGATCCTGTCCAATATGATAATTGGTTAATACTCAGATCCTATAATTCAATCGAGTAGTTTTCCATTAAATTTTTTTCTCATTTGGGCTGGAGTCATTTTTTATTGTTGTTACATAGAACTAAAAGAAACATATTTAACTCAGTATATGAGAATATGAGGAAAAGGTTATAATACAAATGGACACTTGTTCATTGGTATATGATAACCAGACACATACACTAGACCAATTGCAAAGCTGTGTGTAAACCCTTGTAAGGGTTACAACAAGGTAACATAGCATTAATTCAGCTTTACAGTACTTTACTGTCTTTGAGGCCCTATACTTTATGGTTTTTTTTTCTGTTTTCACATTAACCATTTAAATAATGTATTCTTTAGTTTTAATCACATTTTACAGATGAAAAATGTGAAAGAGAGGTTATATGACTTGCCCAGGAATAACTAGTCAGCTTGCTTTCCAGGTTTTCTAATTTCAAATCTCTTTTACTTTCTTCACTATATTGTGCAACTATACTTATCAGTTGTAATGGTTATGAAACTTTACCTAGATATTAATACTTTGATCAAATTTAAAATTAAATAAATTAAAAAAATAAAGTAGAATGAGTTATCTTAATATCAGCCCTTAAAAAATATTAGCCCTTGATAAAGCAACTTGAAATCTATGGAGCTTTAAGATTTTGTGTTAGCAATACTCGGGATTTCTTTTCTATTTTCACAGCTCTTCTTTAAAGAGTCTTCCATTTCTATAGCTTTAGAGTTTGTAGTCCTAAGACCCATGTAAACTCAGTCCCTTGAGCTTATTGTTTATAAGACAGTGTCTAGTTTAAGCTAGACATAGTTTTACTCTACCACAACTTTTGATTTAGAGCATAGATCCTGAATTCCAAGTTCTGGGCACACGGCCTGTAAGGTCAAGTAGATTCAGGAGCTGAGATGGCAGTTTAGGGGTGGCCATGATGGACAGTGTGCAAATGGCTGAATCAGCTGAGAACTCCAGTCTGCAAAGATAAAGAAGGCAAGCAGAGACAAACAGAAACGACAGATCGTTTAACTCCAGGGGAAAAGAGAGAAAAGTAAAGAGAAAGTTTATGATGAAAATACTGGTGTAGTTGTCTATTTCCAATGTCCTTTCCTATCAAGGCTCAGTTTTACTTCCTGTTATTGAGAACTATATGAAACCACTGTATCCATCCTTCAAATCCTCCTTTATTTGGAATGGAATTCTATAATAACATGTTCTTTGTTTAAGAAAAAAATGCTCTAAGATAAGGGGATGACACAGCCACATTTTAATTTAAATATTACAGTATAAACAAATGGCTATGATATTTAAAGTCATCTGCCAATGAATGAAATACAAGCTTGTGTCTCTATTGATATTTGTTTAAATAATATTTTGGCTACTATTTTCAGTCAATTATATAAATAATATGAATATCCTTAAAATCATCTTTATAAAATAATATATTAAATAATTTTTATTCCTGAGTTTTTGCCAAACAAACCGAACATAAACAGTTTCGTCAAATCATAAATATTGACTGTATGCAATGGCAGCTTGGTAGGACTCCAAACAAAGTTATCACATTACCTCTCTGTATTAGATTGCTAAGACTTCCATAAAAGATTAGTAAACTAGATGACTTAAACAAATGTAATTTATTTTCTCACAGTTCTAGAGGCCGGAAGTCCAAAATATCTCCGAAGATGCTAGGAGGAATCTGCTTCCTTCCTGTCTCTTAGCTTCTGGAGTTACTGGCAATCCTTGGTGTTCTTTGTTTTATACATGCATCATGCCAGTCTCTTCCTCTGTTGTCACATGGTGTCCTCTCAGTATGTCTCAGTCTGTGTTTCTTCTTTTCTTATAAGGGCATTGGTCCTATTGGATTTGGGCCCATTCTAATTCAGTATAATCTCATTTTAACTTGATTTCATCTGCAAAGGCCTGATTTACAAATAACAGAATATTAACAGGTATAAATGGTTAGAACTTCAGTGTAGTTTCCTGGTGGCACAATTCAACCCAAAGCAGCCTCAGAAGAAGAGGAAATAGATACCAGACAGCTAAAGAAAACAGGTGTCACTATCAGAAAACTTACTCTTCTTCCTCAGAGAATGCTTCTTGGCATTAAGAATAAAATTAAATATGAGTATATGATCAAAATGATAAGCTACATGGAGAGATTCAAAATAGTTTCTTTTTCTACTTTTCCTGGTGGACAAATAAGTTGTTGAAGTTTCCCAAGTAATAATTGCCTATCACAGAGAGCAGGAGAGGATAGATTAAAAAAGGAAACACACTTTTTTTTACCAATTTGACAAGGTGAAGACCAGAAATTAGGTATCAATCAGTTTCATTGCTAATGAGTTTTTGTCATCGAAATAAAAAGTAAACACTAGATCATGATATGTAGGATTTTAATGTAAAGGGTCTTTTTGATAACTAGGTAACCTTACAACTCTCCTGGTGTAATGACAGACACATGGGATTGAATGAGGATTAGTATCTCTTTGAAAGAAAGAGGCTGAAATCTGGTGGTTTACTGACTCATCTCATTTTTTTTATATACTTTCTCCAAGACTATCAATGAGGAAATGGCTTAACAAGAAAAAAACTGTATTAAAAATGACCAGCAGCCATAAAACAACTAACAAGAGACCTCAAAAAAGGATGATATTTTTAAAATATGACAAAACAAGGATAAAAGACTTGCATGTGAATAATTTTATAACAAACCAGATGAGAAGGACAGTCAAAAGTTAACAACCAAGAGTTACAGGAGCACTGAACAACATAATGGACACCAGTCAATCACAATGGACCCTTATGTTTTCTGGGGCCTACAGCTGACACAATTCTTGGATATAAGGACTGATAAGGTCTAAAAAGAGATTTTAAAAAGTGAGCCTGAATATTTCAAAATAAATGAAAATACAGAGTAATACAGACATTTTAGGATCTGAATAAAGAATAAATAATGTTGAAAGCAGGGACATATAGTATAGACATAAGAAAATCAAGCAAAATGAATTTGAAAAAGATAATAGATATGGAAGAAAAAGAATATTCAAAGTAAACAAAATTAAAAGCCCTGTAGGAAAAATTGAAAGGTGTATTAAAGGTTCTAAAGAAATTTTTTCTCGTAATAAGACTTATATAGAGTTGATCCAGACACATTCAACACTGAAACATGCTCTGTTAGTCTTTCTGGATATTAAAGAATTCTATGGGAGTGTCTGAGCCAAAAATCACATTACACATAAAAAAAGGAAATCTCTACAGCAGGATTTAATGTTTTGCAATACATACACTGTATTTTGTAATACATATAAACTCATGAAATAACGTACTCATGAAACCTTAAAAACAAACAAAAATATAAGCCATGATAATGTAACCCAACAAATAATAGTTGAATAAGAAAACCACCAAACCAGTTTCAAGTGAAGAGTCCTGAGGTGGAAGGGTGGGGAGAACAGCATTCCTGAAGACCATATTATAATAATTAAATCTCACTTTTATCAATAATAATGCTGGCAAACAGCTACAAATTATCTCAAATCTCCTTGGACTTGCGGTTTTAAAGCAACACAGTTAAGCAAATATGTTTCATGCCTTGAGTAGGGGTCAGTGCCATAAAGAAACTAATAAAACATTTCAGGCTAAATCTATTCCTGCTGAGACAAACCCTCATGGCATAGTTTTCGTCCTAATCCTAGTAAGACTATTTTTGGGTTGTACGCACATAATACATACCTCTGAATCTTAGGATGCACAGACATTTAATCTCAGTATAATCTTCCAGATTACATGACAGAGCAGTTGCTTCAATGTGCATAGGAATTCCTGACCATTCATGCATTTGCCAGCACTGGGTAATATTACTTTTCTATTACATAAAAATCCCTTTTTGCTATTTAATTTTTCTTATTCTGATTATAGGTGACATTGAGCATTTCTTATTTTCCTTACATCTAGGTTTGTTCTTTTCTACAATTTCTATTTGTTTTCCTTGCTCCTAATTTCTACTGAATTGTTTGTAATTATTTTGTGTATGTTGTGGAGTTAGGGTGTATATTTTAGATACCAATTTTTATCAGTTTTAGATGTTTTTATATATATATATATTTATTTATTTTTTTGAGTTGGAGTCTCACTCTGTCGCCCAGACTGGAGTGCAGTGGCTGCTCCCGGCCACCGCAGCCTCGACCTGCTGGGCTCCGGCGATCCTTCCGCCTCAGCCTTCTGAGTAGCCGGAATTACAGGTATGTGTTACCAAGCCTGGCTGATTTTTTTATTTATTGTAGGGATGAGGTTTCGCTTGCCCAGGCGGATCTCGAACCCGCGGGCTCAGGCAATCCACTCACCTCAGCCTCCCAAAGGCGCGGGATTACAGGCTGAGCCACCGAACCCGGCTGTTAAAATATTTTTTCTTGTTTTGTATCCATTTTGTAATGTTGTGATTAAACAGAAGACATTAATTTCAATATGGGCAAATTCTTATTATTTTTTCCTAGATTTTGGGCTTAAGAAATCTTTAGAAGTAAGTCTATCTTACTCCTAGATAGGGTCTTTTTGCTATTTTTTTCTGCAAAAGCTTTATATATTTTAATGTACATGCAGTCCACTCTTGTGTAGTATGAGTGCTAAAGAACATTCCTCTCTAGTATGCTAGTTCTCCCATTATTAATTTACTCAACAATTTGTAATTTTCATTGCTTTGTGTTATTATTATTACTATCATTTCGATTATATCAACTGCAAAACAGAGTTCCATATTCTGGTCTATTTGTTTCCTTATGAAGATTCCATACTACCTCCTTTACTTGGACTCTGCATTATAGCTTACTAACTGATACAGATAATTTGTCTCTGTTATTCTCTTTTCTTGAACTTGAATTCACTTTTATTGAATTTTTTGTTTGTTTTTCCAAACATGTATTTTGTAATGCGCAATATACATACTTTTTGTCAAATCTTTGTTGTTTGTATTTATTGTAATAATATGTAACATATTACATTATATATTATATTTGCATAATTATGTATTAAGTAATATAATAATAAAAGAATAACATTAAAATTGAGAATAATATACTATAAATATAATGAAATAATAGAATGATATAATTAAATATTATGTTTAGATGTTTATATACTTAGAGGACATCTGCTTCTGGAATTTTCCAACAAAACAGAGATAAGCTTAGAATAGTTATTGAATAGTGGCGTTGGTGGTTGTTGCAAAGATGACATACAATAAGCTTGTAAGGAATTCAAAGGTTAAGGGTTTTGGAAGCAGGTGAACAATGGTGATGGAGAGAGAGGTGCATAGGAAAGATTCCCTCACATATTTAGACACACACACACACACACACACACACACACACACACACACACACACACACACCATCTTTTCTCTTTTCCTAGCCAACGTGCAAATTTCTGAACCTCAGAATTCTGGCAACCACAGAAAAGCAACTAAAAAAATAGAATTTAAAATGTTATCTAATAACTCTAAGCACATCTATTCTAAATCAGATTCTTAAAGATACATTTTATTAAAATCAGTCGTGTCAACCCTTGTCATTTAGTCACTGACTGTCACTCTTCCCCTGTCATCTCCTTGACAGGACTCTGACTAGATTCAGAAGGTCAGTTAAACTCTCTGCTGCTCTTTTCCATTAATGGTTTATTAACTAGGCAAGGCTAAATATATTCTTTTCAATTATGTGTCTCTAGCCAAAAACTGGCTCTGAAAAATCAATAAATTTTTCCCCAAATACCGTTCAAACTACCAGGTATCTTCCCCCTGTCTCAGAAAGGACATGAATGCTTATATTTTGAGCTACTCTTAGACATAGTTTTAGTTTTATTAACTATACTGGGCTAGATAAATTCTTTTTAAAAAAATCAGCATTTTTTCCAGTGATCTCTTTATTTTAAAATATTATCTTTTCATTTTACCTTTCAGACTTGTTTTTCTTTTCTCTCAAATTTGGATTTAAAATATTTCTCTTATTGCTAATTATACTCAGTAGAAGTTACTAAAATATCTCGGTTAATGCCCAATTAACTGAAGGGCTTTAGAGGTAGCCTCCCTCTGAAGCCTATTCAAAATATTCATGGTTCCTGTTCTGCAGTCTGCCTGTGCTACAAGTTTCTCTCACAGCAGAGTCAACACATCACATCATCCTGAAGTCTGGTTCTAGAAGGTTCTACTCTTCTCATTACCTTAGTCAGGGGCTCTACCTCTTATCAAAAGGAGGGCCAATTGCCATTGGCATATTTTTTTAGAAAAAGGGATTTTAAAATATGGAATTCATGGAAACCAGAGGTCCAAAAAACAGCCTTTAGAGTAACTAAAAACCCTTCGGTAGTGTATGGTAAAGGCAATCTTAGTGTTTATTTCTAAGAAGACTATTTATATCTTTTTATCAAATTATCTATGAATCTACTATCTAACCAGAGATGATGCAAATATCTTTTATTTACAGATTTAAGAGATGGCATATGGTAACATGTATAAGTACAAACTTTTCAGCAAAATAAAGATCCATAGAATTTATAGCAAATTTAGATTTTTGTGTACCACCATCATGCTTTCATTTCTAAATTTAATTGAAAATGACAAGCAACTTCCAGCCTTTATCTGCCTCCCAGCACATTGCGTGGGGGCTTATGTTAATATGCACACACTGCTACATTCACATATACATCACAGGAAGATTTGGCCTGATATTATTGATAGTCTGTCACCCAAGACAAATACTCTGTTGAGTCTTCTGCATCTGTCATTTTATAATCTCAAAAATTCCTAAAGTAAAAGTTATCTTAGTCATGGTAATATCTGCTTTTGTTTCTTTATTTCTGATTCATTCTTTGTTCTCAGATAAACTTTTTTTCTTATTTTTGTTTTTCTTTGTATTGGTTTTGTTTCAAGGGATTTAATTTCACTCAACATATCCATATGATAAACAAGCAATATTTAGTACATTTTGTACCAAATGACTTATGTCAGAGAAAAATTAAATAAATGCAAATATATAAAAAAGACAAATTAATGCAGAGTGTCTGGTCATGTTAAATTTATGGTCAAATTGCATTGGGGAAATAGCTTCAGTTTATTTTGGGGATACCACGGATCTACAAGTATGACAAATGGTGTCCACCGGAGGACAAAACTTTCTGCCAGATTAAGAAAACACAACAGTCTTTGTTTAGTAAAAGCAAGTGGTTGGCACCTAGTTGAAATAGTTTCTAAATGTTCTAACGTTCTCAAGTGTCCTACCTTTACAAAACTACCATGTTATTTCCTGACATGTTGTGTATTAAATCTCAGTGTAATTAACTTTTTGGATTCAATTGTGTTTTTCTTCTCTGTTTGATAGGTGAAACACCCACAATGAAAACATCAAGGAGAATTCACCTTAACTTTGTAGTCCAGAGGTTGGACAGAATCTGTGGAGAATCACACTGATGATGGATTAAGCCCATGTTAAAAACAACAGAAACAGGGCACAAAATGATGCACACCAGAGAAAGAAAAAAAGAAAGAAAAAAAAAAGAAATTTGCCTCAATAAACTTACTTTAGAATATTTAGACATTTCTGTCATTACAAAGCAAAAATTTTGTTTTTTACCACATATGGTAGTGTGTGGATTATGTAACAGGGTTTGTGTAGGGGGTTGTCATAGTATATTTATTTACTGCTTGGGCTGCCAAGGCTCTTCATTTGCCCAGGATAGAGTATATCTAAATTCAGATGTTTCTTCTTAGAAAGAAACTAATTGATTTCATTTAACCAGATGTTTTTACTTTTAATGTTATTTGAGATGATTCATGTTAAATTATAAAGTGAATTTATTCAGCAATTAAGTTAGATGTAAAGGAGTGTTTACATGAGATTACACTGCTTGAGTTTAATTTTGATCACCAATCCATTTTCACTGAGACTTGACAAATAATATCCTAACTTTGAGTCTTTTGATTTGAGATCTCACTGTTTTTCACCTTAATCTATTGCCATAATCTCTCTTGGTTGCCAATATTTTTGTAAAGGACTCTCACACTTTACTCTGTGCCACAAATTACTCCTTGAGGATTTATGAGAATTTGGGGTGGAAGTGGAAAAACAGGGTAAAAATATCCCAGTTGATAATGATGTGTCTTTCTAGCCAGTCCAATCCTGGTTGGAAAACCAATGCAACTCATTCACTGTCCAATTTCCTAATACTAGTCCCTAGTATGAAGGCTTTGTTATCCTTGGTGAAAGTCCATAAACACAGATATCCTTTTTGTCCTCTGGGGACTTGCTCTCTTGGCATTATCTCTCTCATACAGTGAGAGATCCCTTTTAGCATAAGATGCTGTGCTACCTCAACCTGTCTTTGCTGCTGCAGTCGCCATTTTCTGGCTTTTATGTTCTAAGTCTGCAGATAGCTCTTTCTATTTCATGCAGCTGTTTTGTTAAAGAGCTCTTCCCCAAACCTGCCTTTGGTGTTGCTGAGCTCTGTTAAGGGTGTACACTCTCTGTCTCACTTTTCCTCATTCCTGCCTCTGGAGTAGCTTATAATTCTTTAATTGAATTAAACTCAACATGACTTACTGAATGCCTATTTTATGTCAGAAGGTATGATGATGAATGCTGAGGATAAAAATCATAGACCTGACAGACACACACCCTGACCTTCGTAAGTTTCCAGTCTGGTAGAAATAATAGTATTCGGAAGAGATCTTTATTTTCATTGGGAGAGATCCTTGTTTATTTAGGCCAGAATTGAATTATTCTTGGGCAACTGTCAAATATTGGTCTCCCTTCCCAGCAACAAATAAAGCATACATTTTTTGGTGTTTTCTGTGACACTTCCTATCAAACAAATACGGTACATTCTTAGAATTCTAAATGCCTCCGACCTTTCTAGAGCCCTAGTACTGCATCACCATGATAGAATTTTAAATGTTGGAAACAGCATTCTGCTTTGTGTTTTTACCCAAATTCTTATTCTGAGTGCCTCATTCATTCTGTTCTCATATTGCCATTCCCATACAGATCTGCCCGGTGGGCGCCCATAGAGAGCAATCAATTGAGATAATGATGTGGTTAACCAATAATCAATATCCCTGACTGAGTGCTTTCTTCTCACTCTTATTACCATTACCAATTATTATAGACTACAGATTTTTAACCTAATAAATATTTCTCCATTCCATCGCTTTCCTCTCCATGCTTAACTTGTCCCCAAGCTCAGGACTCAGTGGGCAGCTGTTCCTAACCTGTATTCTTCTATCCCTCACAAGCATCTTTCAAATGTCCACCAGGTAATATACTAAAAATGCAATTGAAACCATATTGTTTCATGTATAAAATTCTTCAGTACGTTTTAATGCTGACAGGGTTAAGGCCAAGCTATTTAACACAGTCTAAGCTCCTGCATGATGCTCCTGATCCACTTTTGTCTTTTCTGGTCAAGGCCCACTGGTAAAGACCTTGAGAAATAATTCTGTAGTCAAACAAAGTTGTGCTTCTTAGTATTACAACAAGAAAAACTGTTCAGTACGGGGAGCAATGGAATGTCTCAGCAAAAATGTGACAGAAGAGGCTGGTTAAAGAATTTGAGCTTGTGTTAGATGATCTGGAGAGGGCTTAAGAAGGCAGGAAGTTTACTGTGGTTTGGGTGCTGGCTGAAAGTAGGCTAAATATAAGAATGGGGTATCTTTACTTTGTTATTTTTAATTTAGGGGACAGAAGGAATGAATAGAGGTTAATACTAAGCAACAGACATTCACGTCAGCTAGGTACTAAAGATATTTGCTTGAACAGTGGCCCTGCTTCTTATCTCTGCTCAGGCATAGTTAGAAATGGTCTTGTTTTTGTCTCACTTCTTGAGAGCACCTGTTCGATGCTGGTGTTCTGTTCATCCTGTATCATGAAGTAGAGAACACCATAAGTTACCTATTGCTGCCAGATCAGCCCTCAGCTAATACTGGCAGAGGTTGAATTTATATAGATATAGCTATAGATATAGATTTGAAAAATAAAAATATTTCAAATAATACTATTATTTGAAATTTTTATGCAAGGGAAAATTTTCTCTTCCCTCTCATTTATTTATTATTCAATTATTATTTGTGTCAATATAGACTCACGGATACTCATGTTTAGTACCTAGGGTTATAGAACCATACTACCTTACTAATTTTATTTATTTGTTGTTTGCATGGTTTCCCAGCTTTGGCCAACGGGAGCTCTTTCAATTAGTTTCTGTATTCCTTGATATACATGTATCAGTGTTTTTATCTGTTTATTTTGTTACTTAGCATGGCCTCACTTTCTGGCCTCTCAAGATGCTCTACACATGTATATTTTCTGCACTAGAAAAATTTATTACTTAGAAATAAGTCATTTATCCAAGAAGCTTTGTTTCTTTTCATTGGAGAATAATATTGGAAACCAAGATCGGTATTCTGTTCTACTGGGGCATTAAGTATTCTCAGTTGAGAGAGCAAGAAAACAAATGTAAAACTTACAAATACTAGGGGGAACCACTCAAAAAACCAAATTATCTTTTGGGAGACAGGCTTCTTGTAGTATACTTGAAATTTGTTCCTCCAGATCAGCCAACCAAAGCTTTTTTTTTTTTGAGTTGGTGTCTCACTCTGTCACCCAGACTGGAGTGCAGTGGCTGCTCCTGGCCACCGCAGCCTCGACCTGCTGGGCTCCGGCGATCCTTCCTCCTGAGCCTTTCAAGTAGCTGGAACTACAGGTGCGCACTACCACGCCCGGCTAATTTTTTGATTTATTGTAGAGAGGAGGTCTCGCCAAGTTGCCCAGGCAGGTCTCGAACCCGAGGGCTCAGGTAATTCACTCACCTCAGCCTCCCAAAGGCGCAGGATTACAGGCTGAGCCACCGAGCCGGCTCAACCAAAGATTTGTATCTGGAAGTTTTGAGAAGACTGCGTCATTATTTGTGGAATAAATCTTTCACGTTGTGACTGATCACTGGTTGGTTCTTCCACCATGACAATACCCTTGCCCACACTGCAGTTAAGTGTGCTGTAGTTTATGACCTGAAATGGCATGATCCTCATGCCCTACCCCTCCTTCATGCCATCTTGCCCTGAGCAACTTTGTTTTTGTTTCGTTTCCCTTGGATGCAAAATGTCCTCAAAGGGAAACATTTTGCCGATGTGGAAGAGGTGAAACAAAAAAATGGCAGAAGGACTAAAAGGCATCAAAATGTCTAGCTCAAAACCTGTTTTGATCAGTGGAAAAAGTGTCTCAATTTTTCATCAATATTCTCAATATTGCATCATATGGAGAGTACTTTGAAGGTGACTGAAGTTTAAACACACAAGAAGAAATACACAATTTTTTATAAATAAATTATGTTTTGGGGGGTCCCTCTTTTATCCATATATTTATGCAATATAATATTTATGCACATATTTATAAATATTTATATTTGTTATACTATTTAAATATAGACATACTTTTAAATATTCATATTTATTATACTCCTTATATACATATTTATTTTTAAAACCAACCTGTATTTAAAAATATTTATGCTATCTATATATGTATTAGACTTCAGGTGAGTTCATGCTGATATCTCACATTCTAATCTATTACTATATTGCTCACTCTGACTTCCTTCTTTGCTTATCTGTAAATTAGCATTCCAAGAGTGAGAAATCTGCCTGCCATCATCTGACAAACATTTCCCTAACTCTTCACTTATAGTGTAAATGGATAGCAGTATTAACATTGTAAACCCACACCCTCAAGGAAAACAAGTTTATCAACTACAGTATAGCACCTAATATGGTTCCTGTTGCCTTTGGTCTCACAAACACCACACATTTCCAGAGTTACATAACTCAAACACTTTTCTCTCCCACATCCTTTAATAAGTCATTTTCACATGTTGTAAGACAATTTTATTCTTTTGTAAGAGTTTATATTTCTTCCTGAGTCTTCCAAATTCTTAAATAATTTGTTTTAGTTTGTATACATTGATGTCTACTCTTTTGTAATGGTCTATGCATTTAGACAAACGTATAAAGTCATGTATCCATCCATACAATATCATATAGAATAATTTCACTGCCCTAAAAATCCCCTTTCTTCACATGTTCAATCCCCCCTTTCCCTCAACCCTTGACAACCATGAATCCTTTTACTGTGTGCGTAGTTTTGCCTTTTTCTGAATGTTATATAATTGAAATCTCAACATATAGCCTTTCACAATGGCTTATCGTACTTAGCAATATTTGATTAAGGGTTTTCATTGTTTAACAGTTCATTTCTTTTTATTGCTAAATAATATTCCATTGTGTGGAAGTACCACAGTTAATTTATCCACTCACCATCTAAAAGTTATTTTGGTTGTCACCGATTATTTTAACACTATGATTAAAGCTGCTACCCTACTCATTTTTAAATTTACTTTAGTTTTACTGATTTTTCTAGGTTGGTTTAGAAATGTCTTTGTGTTTCCATAAGGTATTATCATTAAAAGTATCACATTAAAATATAATTATGTGCTTATATTTATTTTTTCTTACAATCAACTGTAAGCTCTTAGGAATTTAGAACATGTCTAATACATCTTTACATCCCTGGTTCCTAACCTGAGTTTCAATGAATGTTTTTAATTGAATGAATTTTCCAGACAGTGCATATACAATGGTTTATAATTTACATACACTATCTAATTTAACATCACCCACATACTTAAAGTAGATTAAAGATATTGCCCCACTTAAATAAAGTGAAAATTGAGATCCTTTTTTCATCGATTACCATATTATGAGTTTTAAATACAAGGCTTATTTTGTAATATTAGCCTACCATTAAAAAGAAAATGATATAAGGAAGTCTTTGAAACTGTAGGAAAAATCCGCTTTAATGTCTCTTTATCTGGATCATTTGAAATAATATAAAATAAACTCACATATTAATGGAATTAGAAGTTTTCTCAATTTAAAAAGTAAATTTAAGCATTTGACTTCTTTGTCCTTAAAAACAACATTTTTGGCTGGGCATTTTGTGCCAAAGAATATTAATTCTTTATGCAGTAGAAAGTTGTGAAAGTTCATGGTCAGAACAAACAAAAATGTACTTCTGCTCTCTTTCCCTTAGTTCATCAAAAATTATAAGTCATCTGAAAGATATAAGTAACTTTTATTTTTTATAATAAAATACTTTAAAAGTCCCAAATATAGAGATTGAAAGCAATTGTTCAATAATCTATGAAAAGAGTCTTTCAAAAGAATTTTCTAAATTATCCAGATGCACACACTTAAAATAGAATGATTTATATAATTATTTGTATATTAAGGTATTCTATTTTACTGATGGCATCTAAAGTTCTTGTTCTACTTATTATTATTTATGGTAATTATGCTCTGCAATGTCACACAAAAACTGAATTAGGTAATACTGGACCATTGCTCCTTGGAGAAATACAGAATTAAGTTCCTGCAAACCTCTGGTCACATTTTCATCAACAAATCAATATATAACCTTGTTTATGTATGTTTCTGCATAAACACACTGTATTTAATACATATTGCTTAGTTATTAACACTGAACTTAGGACTAAGAAGCACTTAACTCATGCCTGAATGAAGCTTATTTAGCACACTTTTTTTTTCATAGGGCAAATCACAGCTTTCTTGTGCTTAGGAACACTAGACAATTCTTTAGCACTATGCTTGGCAGCTAGCTTACACAGTGAAATCAACAAAAATGCAAAAAAAAGCGACAAATATGGCGCTAAATAGACTGCAAAAACAACTCTTGATTATAGTATGCCAGTTAAAGCAAGGGGGTGGCATATCTCTTTCACCTCAACTAATAATGTTATGTCAGGTGACTCATTTTTTTTTCCCCGCTCTGCATATAACAAATGACTGTTAAAGTGTTGTGAGTGCTGATTTGGGGATTATAAATAAATTTTAGCAAGTAGACAAATTCACTGATACAGAATCTGCAAATAATGAGGAACAATTGTAATGAGAATTAGAAGCCCGTATAATTTGATCATATGCCAAATAGGATGTAAAATGCTTTTGTGCATCTAGGAAAAAAATGTCTGTTAGTAATGTATGGTTTGCAAATCCAAACAACTTTTTCTTAAATGCAATATTTTCTCCTTTTTTTTTTTTTTTAAGTTTTCAAACAAAGTTTATTAGAGAAAAATGAGAGAAAAGACAGGGTGATATACCAGAGCTGGCACAGGCAAAAGAAACCTCATTAAATGCAATATTTTCTATGCTTTTTTTTAAAGAAGTGGAGGAAGCTCAACCTATAAAAATGTCAGTGAATAAATGACTAACTATTGTTCACAACTATTTATGAGAAGAAGAGTGATAGTTATAAAAAGGTTTTTAAAACAGCAAATCATAATATATCTGTTTGGAGACAAATATCTCATGGTAAAAAGTCAACAGTAAAAAATTCTCCAAAGTTAATTGCTAAATCATACTGCATGGACTCTATGTTTTATAAGAATTCAGAAAAGGTGGGATCAATGAAGCAAGAGAAATCAGAGTGGTTTTGGAGGTAATGACTTGTGCTGAATAATAAGAAGTGAAAATATCTAAATGGAGTGAAATAGTGGGGAAAAAAAAGTTTTCAAGGCCCAGGAATAATTGAAGAAATAGAGGCTTGAAAGTTATGGGGGTGTTTATCAATAGTGAACAGAATAAGACTAAAGCATTGGTGAACCCAAAACCAACAGAATAGGGGTAGTGATCATGGTGGTGGTGATGATAATGAGGATAGTGGCAGTGGTGATGATGGTGGTGATGGTAGGGGTGCAAAATCAGATTCTAGTGAAACTTGAAGTTGAGCAGAGGAATTTCAACTGTACTTAATAATAATGGCTAAAAACTATTGGATACTCCATGACAGAAAAAAACAAAATTTCACATGGACTGTCTCGTTACTTTTTTTTTTTTTGAGTTGGTCTCACTCTGTCGCCCAAACTGGAGTGAAGTGGCCACTCCTGGCCACTGCAGCCTCGACCTACTGGGCTCCGGCGATCCTTCCGCCTCAGCCTTCCCAGTAGCCGGAATTACAGGCACACGCTACCACGCCCGGCTGATTTTTTTTTTTATTGTGGAGATGAGGTCTCGCCAAGTTGCCCAGGTGTGTCTCAAACCCCGTGAGCTCAGGCAATCAACTCACCTTAGCCTCCCAAAGAGCAGGATTACAGGCTGAGCCACCAAGCCTGGCTTCGTTACTTTTTTTAAAACAATTCCTTATGGATGTGTATTATTATTTTCCTAGTTTTACGGATAAGACAACTAAAGTTTCATGAGGAATAAAAAGGAAAGTGCCTGGAAGAAGCTGAGGTTAATATACAATTTAGGTTTAATCACTAAGTCAGTATGAAATAGGAAAAATTGACCTCTTGTAAATTGACTAATGGAATGATGGTCTAGCCAGATAGAGCAGTATTTAGTCTTCAGCTAACTATTCCTCAGTATTGGGAAACTGCCTTCTGAGAATTCTACCAAATGTCCTGTGAATTTTGAAATTTTCCAGTGTGACTAATGCATACAAGCACTGTTTCCTCTCAAGTCAGGGAAATAACATTATTTGAAGGGCTGGAAAGAAAAAGCTTTAGACTAGAGAACACATAAAACTCACCTAACATATCATGAAAGCAAAACATGAGAGGGCATCCAAATAACTACCTCCTAGAACAAATCCCATGCGTATGTATAAGAATACAAAGATATCCAGCACGTCAAAAATAGAAAATTCACAATTCCTCGTATCAAAGATTGCCACACAAACAAGCAGAAAAATATGATCCACAGTAAGAAAAATAATCAATCAATTGGAACTCATTCCAAAATGCCACAGATGTACAGATGTTAGAACTAACAGACGGAGACATTAAAACAATTTTAATTGGCAGCTGTATAAAGTGTAGAAGTCAATTGACCTTAAAAGATGATTATTGCAGAAATGAGTAATTAGTTCTTGGACCAGAGCCCTAATATTAGAAAATAATGTGATCAAATAGATTAGAAGGGAGCTATGCTCACCACTCTACCACTGATGTGCACTGATCAGAGAGATTAGAAAATCAACATTCAGATCAGAAAATCCAAATAAATTCTCATGGGATTGTGCTGGAAAGGGGAAATTATTGTTGTAGAAAGAGTATTACACTTGGAGTCATTCCAAATGAGTTTTAGTCTCCTCTCTACCATTTACTACTTGTATAACTTTGGGAAAGATATCAACCATGGTGAGACTCAGTTTTCATATCTGTAATATAGAGATAAAAATAGTAACTCAAATTGGTATAAACTTGTTTTAAAATCAATGACATACTATACAACTACATGAATTTTCTATATATATCATATATACGCATATAACTTTATTTTTGCAGACTTCACATATATGCATATGTACAAACACATATAAGTATATTCCCATGACAGTTTAATATAATTTGCCAGTCACATAGCAAATGAGTTTACACGGCAAAAAGTCCTGAAACATTGAAAGACTGGAGCATAACTTTTTCATCAGCATTGAAAGTCCCATTATTTTAGATAATTTTCTAAAGCTTATTAAGGAACCAAATTATTTTAGATTTTTGTTCAGGGCATGTGATGGACCAAAAGGTTTTAAAAATTAGGGTAGACTGGAGACAATATTCAACCTACAAATAGTGGTGGGATCAGGGGAACCAATTCAGTTACATGTATCAGAAAAATAACTCTTATAACCCCTGCAGGCTGTCAGGATTGCAACAATGGAAAACTTTAGAAAAATGTTAATTACTAGGAAAAGGAAGAAATTTGACTTATTTTAGCAGTAAGGTCACAGTGCGTCATTCAGAGTCCAAAGAAATAATAAAAAAGTAATTCTATGCGAAATTGGATTATAAATGTGTGCTATCCTTTCAGTTTTTGAATTCTAAAGCAACCAAGAAAAGAATTGAGCTCTTGGCCAGGCTCAGTGGCTCAGCCTGTAATCCCACACCTTTGGAGGCTGAGGTGAGCGGATTGCCTGAGCCTGTGGGTTCGAGACCCGCCTGGCCAACTTGGCGAGACCTCATCTCTACAATAAATCAAAAATCAGCTGGACGTGGTAGCGTGCGCCTATAGTTCCAGGTACTTGGAAGGCTGAGGCAGAAGGATCGCTGGAACCCAGCAGGTCGAGGCTGCGGTGGCCGGAGCGGCCACTGCACTCCAGTCTGGGTGACAGAGTGAGACTCCAACTCAAAAAAAAAAAAAAGAATTGAGCTCTTGCAAGTGGTCAGATTGGGTAGCATTACAGACCTTATTTATTATCGTCATTGCTGTATTTTTAATTATGGACAAAGAGGCATTTTTACAGAGCGACTCTGTATTTGTTCTATTTGTAAGGGGTTTGAGAAAACATACCAATGAGTGTTTTTGGTAGATTAGAATCGATATTTAAGTTCATGACTAGGATAGATATTTTCTTCTGACCAGTTTTTTTTTTCTCCTCCATAAAATAAACATAATTGCAATGAAATATCTGAAACAGAGATTAACTAACAGGGAGAAAGTTAGTAGGATAAAGTAGTCATCTCAAAATTTTCTAATAAATTTGGATTTTTAACTTACTCATAGATGTGATTAAATAACAAAAGGCAAAGCTATACCAAGTACATACAATCACAAAAATAAGTAATTATACATTCTTCCACACTTGATAGAGTATTGGCTACTTTTAAAAACATTATTTTCATCTGTAGAATCCCTCCCTTTCCCCTCACCACCTCTTTTTTATCTGTATAAAATAATTCCAACAAGGAAGTCAAGATTGAGTGCAAATGTCTCTGCTATATTTTGGATCTTATTTTTATTTATAATGTTCCTTGGGGAGGGATCTGTAATTTGACTTTCATACTGATGCTGACTTGTTATATTTAAGGAAAGTGACACATCATAATATGAAGCAATGAAATGAAAGCTTAGTTTAGAATCTTATAATCTCTCTTCGTCAATGGATTTTTCTGAGGTATCCCAGAATTTTCTGTAAGGATTTACTTACTTATGTTTGGTTTTGCTTTCAAGGTAATATAAAAGAACATTTGAAGCATTCTGAATCCTCAGGAAGAGCACTTTAAGTGAATTCCACCATCTGATTTTAAGGGTGTGTTTGAAATGATCTTTCTTGTTGCATGCTGGGGCTAAGTAGCTACTAAAGTGACACTATTTACAGTTTAATATGTTGCTTTTCAAACTGGAATTCTCAGATACCTGAGAATTTGTTGAGGTTTTGGGAAATCAGTGAGTTCTCAGTTGCTTTTCTACACACACACACACACACACACACACACACACACACATACACAAACACACACACACACATACACCACACACATACACAATCTCTCTCTCTCTGGAACTTCATTTATATGTTTTAGAAAAATGGATGCCAAAATAGTATTGACTCCGGGATCCTGTTAAACATGCTTTTCCTTCTCCTAACTTCTGCACATCCCTCAGGAGAGAAAAGCAAAATCTACCACATGAAGGGCAGGAATGCTGGCAAGTATCTCACAAAAATATTTTTTCAAAATCTAAAGTTTCACGACATCTATTAATTTTGTTTTTAATAAAATGAGTTATGAGATAAGATTATGCCATTTTGAATGCGTAAAAACAAGTAAAAGTCATCTTACCAAAAAAAAAAAAAGTAATGACAGTCTAAGTTCAAAGTTCATGCCTTATTCACTGGGTGTGTGAACAGTACACAGAACTTCCTGACTGCAGTTGTTCATACTGTTACTGAAATGTCAGGCATTTGTTTGAGGTCCTATTGCTCACCTCATAGAAAGCCAATCACTGAAGCAATAAGAAAGCTTTTTGTTTGAGCAACTTCAGCCAAGGAGAATGGGAGATCAGTCTCAAACCCATCCTTCAAGTCCCACTGAAGTAAGGGGTTTATTTTATTTTTTTTTATTTTTTGAGTTGGAGTCTTACTCTGTCTCCCAGACTGGAGTGCAGTGGCTGCTCCCGGCCACCGCAGCCTCGACCTGCTGTACTCCAGTGATCCTTCCGCCTCAGCCTTTTGAGTAGCTGGAACTACAGGCGGGTGCTACCACACCCGGCTAATTTTTGATTTATTGTAGAGATGAGGTCTCGCCGAGTTGCCCAGGCAGGTCTCGAACCTGCGGGCTCAGACAATCCACTCACCTCGGCCTCCCAAAGGCGGGGGGATTACAGGCTGAGCCACTGAGCCCGGCTAGTAAGGGGTTTATATAGCAGGGCAGCAATGTAGCCATATGTAGGAAAACAGTAATTAGAGGGAAGGGTAAGGAAGTCTGGGTCTTCTTATCTTGATATGGTAATCTGGTGAGTTTTAGTCCTTGCCTGAGTGCTGGTTTCCTGAGAAAGGAACTAAGATAATACAAGTGTAAATTTCAAATTTTAAGACTAGGAGGATGAATTTCTATGTTTATTCAAAATGCAATAAACAGTAGTTCTAGGGAGAAATTGGGCTGGTTTCTTGAAATGCCTGACTTATAGTGCTTTTTAGCCATTGTAAGACACTTAATAAATATAATTGGTCATCTTAGTTAAAAAATAATACACAATGTCTTAAGATGGGCAATTCAAATACCTAAAATTGAAAGAAAATGCCATAGCATCTCCAAATATATTTAGTACCATGGAGAATATAAACATTAAATAAAATTAAGATATATCTGCCAATTTTGCTAAAAATATCCCAGCTTTGCACCAATCCTTGAAATTGATTACTTTTTGTCTAGTGCACCCACAATCTCCTCTGGGGTACACTTGCTTCTGAACCAGATGAGCAATTTTAGCCAAAGTCTGAGGATATTGCTCTGATACCACACCAACTGGTACATTTTGTCTCCATGATTTATGATTCCTAGTTTGCTTCTTAGCATTAGTGTCAGCAGGTAGGATTGGCTACAGATTATGAGTATGCAGCTACATAATTAGTTATCTACACTGACATTGATCAGGTTAGTAAGGGAAGCAACAAATTGTGCCATGCCAATGGATTTTTTTGCATAGATGTTGAGCCTAACCTTTTAACTGTCTCATGAATAATTCAAATTAGTACCCTCGTATCCTCAGTCTTTTTCTATCTCAGACTTCTCTTTAGATCTTTCCCCATGGTAGGGCTAGACTATCTCTAAATACTCCCAAAATACTACTTATTTAATTTGCATGTTTTTTTTTAATATTGTTGTTATTATATGGGGGGAATCCTATTGTCATGGCAATCAGGAGCAGACCATCACATTATCTGAAATCTAAATTATGCTTACCAAAACCTCCTGCTGAGTTTTTTCCACCTTGTTGCAATAATGTACAATCTCTGCAGGGCCTGCATTGTTGTTTTGTTTGTTTTTTCACAGGGTCTTAGTAACCTCTAATAAATTCTCATGATTTAATCTTTTTTTTTTTAACTAATTAGCATTTCCTATATAATTTTATAAATCATCTTTCTCATCAATATTGTACATACATTCCATCTTTAACAGAGTCAACTATATTAATTTGAGTCAACAAATGACAATAAAAACATTTTAAATGACTTTTATCTAACTCATGTCATGTGTTTTGTATAGAAATAGCTAAAGTCACTCAAAAATGAGAAATAAAGTTGTTTAGACAACACATTAGAGTCAAGGCTGATATCACCTTATTTACAGTGTGGGTTATATAAATAGTACATGCAGAGAAATCAGGGCACCAGAGTGACCTAGCCTATCTCACCATGGTTACAAGAATATTAGAGGCCATTGCCTTGCTAAACTATGGTGTGACCATGTATTCTTTGAGCTATGGTCATAGCCATGCTTCCAGACTTTGGCTCCCTTCCCTACCTTGGGGAAGTGAATTCCGCCCCCCATTTACTTTCTAAATAAACTTTATTTTCTCATCTAAAAAAAAGAATTTTTGAGACTTTAGAATGTAGATAATATTATATGTCTATTTAAACCATAAGCATAATATTGTTTCAATGTCGATGAGTGGATGAATAAAACTATTCCCATTTGCTTATTTTTTTAAGTTCTTGGTGTATTAGAGCCAGAGAAAAATAATGACAATTCACAGGTGAATAAGACAAAATCCTACTCATCAACAATCTAAGTTTAGTGGCAAGTACATCTATTTATTTTCTTGGTTATTAAAATAAATTGTTCTCAAGCCTGTAATCCCAGCACTTTGGGAGGCCGAGGTGAGGGGACTGCCTGAGCCCATAGGCTCGAGAACAGCTTAGACAAATTGGTGAGACCTCATCGTTACAATAAATAAAAAAAAAAAAAAAAACGCCTGTAGTTGCAGCTACTAGGAAAGCTGAGGCAGAAGGATTGCCTAAGCCCAGCATGTTGACACTGAGTTGGCTATGTGCATGCCACTACCTTCCAACCTGGGTGACAGAGTAAGACTCCAACTTAAAAAATAAATAAATAAATTACTATTTTTTCCCTAGTGACTCAAAGATCAATATTTATGTTAAACTCAAAGATCAATATTTATGTTAAACTCAAAGATCAATATTTATGTTAAACTCAGTATTTTTCCTTGTTTCAGAGCCAAGTACTTTACGCTACTACTCTTTGCAATTTAGAACTCTTGAAGGAAGAAGACCAAGAGCCTAATTATCCTGAAATCTGGTGTGGAATTTTCAGGAACAGACAGAAGACTATTATTATGATAAAAGGTCAGAGGAGGGGTATTATGCACATGATTGAACTGTATGCATCTACTGACAAGGCGAGTTCATGTGTTAATTATGTTAGTAAAGACTTTTCAAAATACTATTTATATAAAGACCCTAACTACTCTTCATCTCAAGAGTAGTAACTTCACCAAAATTTCATGATTCTTTCCCCCCAAAACCTTTTATAAATGTCCTACTTCTCAGACCAATGTTTTGGTCTTCAAATAATATATATAATGAGGTATGTTAGGGAGATTAAAATAAAAAAATTAAACTTTAAGGCAGAATTTTCTTCATTTATGAGCTATAGAAATTATAAATGAAAAAGGTCTGTTAGCTGTTCTAACATATCTTGTTTCTGACAGGAAAATGATGCCCTTGGTTATCCTTACTTCAGATTGAATCACTTGTGAAATATATTATTATTGAAAAACATAAATTATCCCTATGACTATTAAGATTTTATTAAAATGGGATTTTTGTCTTTAGCAGAACATTGTATTACATTTCATCCTTACTAAGCAATTTATTTCTATGCTTGCTAAGCATTTGAATTGCTACTTTGGGGGAAGCCATATTTTAAAACGCTTAGAAAAAACCTTCCCAATCTGTCATAGTGGCTAATGTTACTCTTTGTAAAAACTTAAGCTGAAGTTTTGATAAAAGGACTATTTAAACACCTTTATAATCAGTCTTTTATAAATTTAAGTGTAAAAATTTGATTGAGGGATTGTTTAGTTTGTTTTTCTTTCTTCTGCTCCCCTTCCCTGATTAGCATTCACATACTGTCTGTTCCTCTCTGGTGCCATTTAGGGACATCTTGAATTCTCATTCATCTTAGGAAGTCTTGGTCTTCTTTTGTGATTGGGCTATGAAGAGTTTGATGTGTTCATGACATTTTGATGGAACTCTTTGACTTTTGCATCCTCTTCGACAAAAGAATTTTGATACCTGGAGCTTTTTGACATACCACTTTGGTGTGCAATTTTGGCACAAAGTTGCTTTTGACATGGCTTAGAAAAGGGACTATTAAGCTTTCAGTTTTTATTGTTATCAAACTCACCCTATTTCTGAACTAGCCTCACCTTACAGTGAGGATGGAGAAGGAGGTGGGCTCTATGTAGGGAGAAGGCATTAGACTGGAGTGAAGTTTAGACAAGGGCTAGAAAAATGAGATAAAGCACAGTCCAGGTCAACTTTCTTATATCTAGAAGTCAGTACTTAACCCCCTATCACAGAACACAATGTCCATCAATTGTTAAAATAAGCAAGTGCTCATTCTCCCAGAACTCACTTGTGTCTATGATTGCTTTATCTCAGAGTCTCTGATTTTTTCACATAAACCAAAAGAACCATGGAAAGGTGGTATTTGAAACACATTTAAAGTATTATTATAATTTAAAATGGTCTAGAAAACCCAGCTTTTCATTTTACTTGAAACTACTTGCTCTTTGTGAACAAATTACATATAATATTAAACTGAAAACTTACAAGACAGACTAAATATTCCCTTAGATACTAACATATATTTCATGTTAACCTATATCTTTACTTTGTCTTATCAAGGTAACATCTAGTTATAGAAATTTGTAAATAAGGTCTAAAGTAGAAGCCCTTGGTAATTGAGGTCTGGGCTAGAGATATCTATAGTAGATATTTTTTAGTAGCAAGAAGTAAGATCTAAATCCAATGCTTTAACAGGGTTATTTTTTCCTGCTACATTAAAATGATTAAATAAAAATGGCTGGGTCAAAATGCAATGTTTCAAAATAGCCAAGAAAACATGATTGCTTTTTAAGAGTTGGGCATTTGAAGAGATAATTGCTATTAAATTTCTTCACCTTTCCTTTTCTTTTTCTGTTAAACCTTATTAAATATTTGCGTATATTTTCATTGAAGTATGGAAGCCAGTTGGATGGTCTTTGCACCAAGATGTTATTAACAGCATTAAGGTTCAAAAGAAGGATTGCAAATGGCACATGGTTAGTTTAAGTGCCACATGGGCAGTCTCCATATCAAAACTTACCACATTACCTTACAAGATCCTTGAGGGCTGAACTGGAGTAAGCAAGCCAACTTTCTTAATAATTGCCAGACTTTATTGCTTATATTTGGTTGTGGGGCAGAGTAGCTAAAAAGATTCTGTAGGAAAGGATATAGTCTATGTGAAAGTCAAGGAATCCCTATTTCCCTGAGATGAGCTTGAGGCATTGTTTGTTCCTAGGACACTAAGTGCACCGTGTAGTCAGTAGAGTCTTCCTAGAAGTGAAAGCAAGAACAATTTCTTCTTCCCTGGCTTCTTATTTACATGAAGTAAACTAAAAATACTTGAAGAACAGTGAGTGTATTGGGAGGAAAGCTGTGGTGGGAAATATTTGACGAGTTACCTTTTGTTGTTAAAAAAAAAAGTTGCTGAGTAGGTTAATGATTGTACATGGTACCTGTACAATCTTTGAGAGTAGTATAATCTGAAGTTATCATTTTTTCCTTGAGAGTCTCTACCTTTTTCATGACTTTCCTCTGTCTTATAATTTTATTTTATTTTATTTTTCTTTTATTAGTCATAGCTTTTCATGCCTTTGCATCCTGGTATATTTTATTCTGGCAAGATTGCCACTGGACACATAAAAACACATACATGCACACAATTTACAATTGCTCAGGTCCTCTCCTGCCTCACTCTAGGGATTTGGCCTACAGTATGTCAAAATACAGAATATAAAAGCAAGATGGCTAATTTGCTGACAGCTTATTTTGTTTGGAAGTAGTTGCCTGCAGGGGGATATAAATTACTGTTTTACAAATATATGAATAAAAGTCCTAAAACAGTGAGAATGAGAGGATCTAATATATGGTGAGATGCCCTTTATATGACTTGAAGTACTAATTTAGCCATCAAAATTGTGTTCAGTTTCAAGGTAAATTGAATATAGAAAAAAAGAGATAAAAATTGATCTAAGCTGGTGAATGTCTCAGTATAAACAGTCTAGATATTAGAAACATGGTTGTGTTATTGAATCACCAATTTTCCTTTTTAGCCTAGAAATTTGATTCTCTGAAGACCTTAGCATATGTATTTAGATGAGACTAGAGCAGCCATATTCAAATGTGTATTATGCTCTCGCCCATTGGTATCAGGAAGTCAACCTAAAAAAAGGAGATGAGTAGAAAATGTAAGAGACGGGGAGTTCCTAGCTAAATTCAGCCACTGCAGTTTGTAGTTGGCATCCACATTTACTCAGAGCAAGAGTGGAAAACACTCCTCCAGGTTAACTAAGAGTCCCACAAAACTCTTCTGGCCAAGGAAGAGACGGCACTTCTTTTCATCAGTTGAAAAACTATCATCACAGATAGTGACCTCGCTAAAAGCTATCCCAAAGAGGAAGCGTTTTCTTGACTTTATTTATGGATGTAACCGAGGATAACTGTGTTTTTTAAAAATTATCAGTTCTACTCAGATAATTTCACTGTCTTCTTCGTTCCAACAAAGCAGAGACACATATTCAAGATTTTGCCCAACACTTACATCATTATTATGCAACTTTTTACAATTTTAGGACTTATAATTCCATACATTTATTTAAAATACAGTGGCCACCTAAAGGAAATTTTATGAGCTGGTTTATAGATAAGGTAATGGCATGTGAGAAGAAATATTTGAGAATTTTCATTGGCGACTTGCTTTTCTTGCTATGAAAAATTTCTTTTATTTGTAGACTATTTTGTAGTTGCCAAATGCTCGCTCCCTTGTATGCTTTTTAATTTTCACAACTATCCTGTGAGGGAGGCAAACTGTAGCAACTTTGGAAACAATTTGGTCAGACAGTGGCTTTCACATACTGTGCTAGAAATAGACATGATGAGGTGCCCCTTTCTCCCTCCTGACCACTGAATAGAAATTCACGCAACTTGCAAAGAATCATGCCTGACTTCCTCTTTGTTGTGGTCAATGCTTAAAGAGAGGGAGAATGGCAATGTGGGTACGCCTTCCTTGCCTCTCTCATCTTACCTCCAGGATACGTTCCAAGAGGCATAGCTGGGAAATATTTGGAGATACTTGATAATCCAATAACTCACAGATCAGAGTGATAGATATAAAAAAAATCTTAGGGGCCATGATCCTGGACTCAAGAGCCCAGCAAAGCTTTGCTCTTGCCCTTAATTTTTCTTTTCTCTCTTTACTTTCTTTCTGCACTGCTTCCAGTCAAGGACCCCAAAAAGAGACTATTGCTTCTCTCTCTTTATGAAGATGACATAGAATTGAGTTGCTCTCCAATGTGTGCCTCAACATTTTTTATGCGCTATAGTTTGAACACTCACTATAAAAGCCACTCAAAATAACTTCAGGTGCCACAGTTTACTCACCACTGCAATGCAATTGAAAAGGTTTACTGTGTGGTTTCTAAAATATTTATCTCATGCAGGTAGGTTTACACAGTGTGTCTCTTTTCTGTGCTTTAAGCCTTGTTTATTAGTAATTGTTTAAAATCTTAAAGGAAGTGATTATGTATTTTCATACTTCTTAGTTTTACTAGTAAATAAGTTAGTATATGACTTTTGAGATTATAGATTAAGAACTAGAATCATTTTCTGTAAATATATCTTATTTTTATTATTTATTTATTTATTTATTTTGAGTTGGAGCCTCACTCTGTTGCCCAGACTGCAGGGCAGTGGCACGCTCCCGGCCACCACAGCCTCGACCTGCTGGGCTCTGGCAATCCTTCTGCCTCAGCCTTCCAAGTAGCTGGAACTACAGGCATACGCTACCATGCCCGGCTAATTTTTTGATTTATTGTAGAGATGAAGGCTTGGCTAAGTTGCCCAGGCGGGTCTCGAACCTGCGGGCTCAGACAATCCATTCACCTCAGCCTCCCAAGGCGCGGGATTACAGACTGAGCCACCGAGCCCGGGTATATTTTATATAGTACAAAGTTTTACTCCATTTTTAAAATATACTTGTTTGGAACCTTATTTCACATTTCATAAAATGCTGACTTCTGTCTTTATTCCTCTTAGATCTTTGTAACCATGCTAATATATCTGACTGGACCATAATAACGCAGTTATTACCACATCTGATCGAAAGCTATGAAGTGCTAAGAACTACAAGCAAAATGCAGGAAACCCATCGTTGTCATGGCAGCCGTGAAATCCTTTGGCGCTTCAGAGTGAGTATTGATCAAAAAGACAAATAAAAACCATTCTCAAAATTTGGTGTCTTTGTTTTCCCAGGTCGTTTAAAGTTCCTTATTAGAAATGTTTAAATAAAAAAATTAAGCTGGGCTCGGTGGCTCAGTCTGTAATCCCGCGCCTTTGGGAAGCTGAGGTGAATGGATTGCCTGAGCCCCACGGGTTCGAGACCCGCCTGGGCGGCAAGACTTCATCTCTACAATAAATCAAAAAATCAGTCGGGCGTGGTAGTGCGTGCCTGTAGTTCCAGCTACTTGGGAGGCTGAGGCGGAAGGATCGCCGGAGGCCAGCAGGTCGAGGCTGCGGTGGCCGGGAGCGGCCACTGCACTCCAGTCTGGGCAACAGAGTGAGACTCCAACTCAAAAAAAAAAAAAAAAATTACAAAAACAAATAATACAAATGTGTCACTAAAAAGAAAAGATTTGTTTTCCAAACAATAACTTCTATATTAATATCTACTAATCTTAGTCACATCTTTTTTTTCATGTTTGGGGAAGGGAATCATTATCTGATTCATATTGTATCAGATAATGTACATGAACCAAGTTGAGCAGTTTCCTATAATTTCTAGATTTCCAAAGTCAGAACACAGTATCTAGAACTGATTTACTAATTATCACTTATTTTTTTTACATTTTCCTCCAAGCAAACAACATGAAAAAACAAATAAAAGTTATGGTCTTTGAAGACATTCCATTATCATGCTCATTTCATATATGGAGGAACCAGAGTTAAGAAAACTTAAGATGGATCTCGGATTTTCTTTAAGGTTATATTTTTCTGTATATAAGCTATAAGTATAGCTCGTCTTATAAATACTGAAATTAGGATAAATACTTCAGGTGGAAAGTTACTTTCGTCACATACCTTTTGTTCCTCATTTACGTTCAGCAAACTTATCGGTGAATATATTTCAAAGTACCTCAATATGATTTTAAGGAAAACAAAAAATAAAATATTAACTTAAAGCTATCATACACATTTGTGATATTGCCTCAGTGCATTTCTTTTTCACTTATACTTTAAAATACGCTACATTTTTTTTCTTGTGTGAGTGAAATAATGTAAAATAAATGTTGATTAACCTATTGAAGATAATATGGATAGGAAAAACTTAAAAAAAAACCCTGTAAACCCAAAACTGTATAAATTATTTTCTTGCTTCATATTTTTGCTTGCATTTTAATATTTTTATACTTAATATTTTATATTTAATGTTTTTCTATGTATGAGAATTACTGAAATTTGGATACCTTGTTTTTTTCATAAATTTTGATTACCATATTTAATATCTTTTCAAACATTTTACAATGGAAATACTAACATAAACCAAACCTTTGTCCAGGTAAATGTTTTTTCCCTTTTAACTCCCAGACTGTGAAAAAAGTACCATGTGCAGGCACAGAACAGTCAGTTTTCAATGCTTATTATCACTTCTCATCACCTCGGTATACTGTATGGAGGTCAAATTATTTCAACATGAATGGCAAGGTCATTCTTAAAAAAAAAAAAAGGACAGAAAAGGAAATCACGGAAACTCAAGGAATAACTATCAGAAAAGCTGTCTTTAGGTAGGTGGAAGATTTGAGAATGTCTACTGACATGTTTGTACCTTGCTGGTGGAGCCCTGGCCATCTGTCCCTCAAGGATCCCCTTTTGAGTCGCCACTGAGTTTTAGTACTGTAAACTAAGAGCGGAGCAGTGATTTAAGAAAGATAGGAAAGGGAAACGATCTTTCTCTCATCTAAGAGATTACATTTCCAGTTAAAGCAAATTAACTGTAAAATATGTTGTGTGATATAGGGAGTTGAAAGCAAATAACTTCACACTGGTTTTCTTGAAGCTATGAGAACAATAGTTAGACTCAAGATTCCTCCTTCCTATGAGGATCTGGGTTGCAGGTTACTTTTCATCAACTTATGTGCAGCCCAGGATGCAGAAGGTACCAGATGGAGGCCTTCAGATACTTGTCTTCTCTTGGAGGTCCAAGACAGTTTTAGCATCAAAACATATGCTGGCAGTGTTGTTCTGAACACGCAGATTGAGATTTTCAATTTTAGCATCCATCATCACAACTACCTATTCTACAATATCTCATGTTTTGTTTTTTTTTTTTAATTTTATTACTGGCATTTCTCATACTGTTTTCTGTTTCTCCTCTGGTAACCTTTGTGACAGTTAAGAACCTCCTTCCTTGCCTTTGGTCCTGTTATCAAGTGCTGCCAGAGAAATCTGCCTATCACACCCATCACTTATCTGCTCATATCTCCCTCCTGTGCAAAGTCCTTGGCTGAATCATTTGTAGTCATACCTGATAAATATTTTTTAAGGAATGAGAATCTCCCCAAGGCTTGCAGCGGATTCTTAACTTTGAGAGATAGAGAGAAGTGCCTCAGCTTCAAGAAAAAGAAACTCAGGGACGAATTGGCAGTTTTTAGTACTAAACAAAGCACGTTCAATACATCTATTATTTTCTTAACACAGACTGCTTTTAAAAAATCCCTTTGCCTGGTGGTCTATTTTTATAAAAATGGACTAAAAATAAAAATAAAAGGGAACACAGTTTTTAACCCTTTATTCATTTACCCAAAAAAAGTGCAGCTCACTGTGGTGTTCATTTAATTTTATATAAACATGCTCTTTGAGGCTGATGCAAACCTGACTGGTTTTAAATGTGAAAATAAAATAAAATATAAAAATTGTTCTTGGAGTTATTTCTAAACAGAACTTGTCTCTGATCCTAACTAGAATTACAAAGAAGAAGAAGAGGAGGAGGAGGAGGAGGAGGAGAGAATTACTATATTTTGTAATTCTCTCTCTCTTTTTTGGTTTTATCTTGGGGTAAACACTGCAACCTCAAGCACCATCAACTTAAACAGAGAAAGAGTTAAAAATTGAGAAATATTGTTCTTGAAATTTAAAAATTAAACTCTCTCTCTCTCTTTTTTTTTTTTTTGCTTGGCATTGAAAGCCTTCAGTGTGACTCCAGTGAACCATGCATGGTCAACTCCACCCATTCTGCCTAAGGATTTTGCCTCCTTCTTTTATGTATCTTGAAGCAATATGAGAGTCAGACTTCCTGAAATATACAGTGCCGCTAACATTTCCATCGTGAAGCCTCTCCCAACTCTCTTAGCAATTTTGAGAGCACTGTCTTCTACACTTCACTTCGAGTAATCAAAAATAATTCAATCATTTGCAGAGTTCGTTTGGCTCAATATTAATTAAACTAGTTCCAAAGATCATAATATTATTGTGATAGTAATGTAAACATTTTAGTAGCCCTTGTCCCTTCACACCAAATAAGATATTAGTGTTTCTAAAGAAGTAATGAAAGTGATTTTAGCTAGACTTTGCATGCCAAATGTGTCAAGTTGTACTCACCTTGAATATTCTTTATATGAGTTACATAATAAAAATGAATACATGATTAACAGAATATCCTGAAATACAAGTTATTCTCAGATTTATTTTTAAGATATCAACACATTTTTAAAGTGAAACTTAACTTAGCACTGTTAGGTGATTTGAAACTGACAAATGGCTGGACACAACGGTTTACACCTGTAATCGCAGCACTTTGGAAGAATGAGGGAGGAGGATCACTTGAGGCCAGGCATTCGAGACTAACCTGGGCAACAAAGGGAGACTTTATTTCTACAAAAAAATAGAAAGATGTAGGAAGTTTTCTTATTACGTGGTCGATTTCCTTGATTGTTATTGGTCTATTTAGGGTCTCAATTTCTTCTTGTTCCAACCTAGGTAGGTTGTGTGATGTCAGAAAGTCTTCCATTTCCTTCTGGTTTTCAAGTTTGTTTCCATACAAGTGTACGTAGTAGTCTCTAATGATCTTTTGTATTTCTTCAGGGTCAGATGTGACTTCATCTTTTGTGTTTCTGATTATGCTTAACCTCACTAATCATCAGGGAGATGCAAATCAAAACCACACTGAGATACCACCTAACTCCAGTCAGAATGGCAATTATCAACAACTCAAAAAATAACAGCTGCTGGAGAGGGTGTGGTGAAAAGGGAACACTTCTACACTGTTGGTGGGAGTGTAAACTAGTGCAACCTCTGTGGAAAGCAGTGTGGCGATTCCTAAAAGCTCTAAAAATTGACCTTCCATAAGACCCTGCAATCCCCCTACTGGGAATATACCCTGAAGAACACAAATCACTCTATAAAAAAGATACCTGCACACGTATGTTTATCGCAGCATTGTTCACAATAGCAAGAACCTGGAAACAACCATGCTGCCCATCAAAAGAGGACTGGATTAAAAAATGTGGTACATATACACGATGGAATACTACGCAGCCATAAAAAAGAACAAAATCATGAATTTCGCTGCAACCTGGATGGAACTAGAGTCTATAATACTGAGTGACCTCTCACAAAAACAAAAATCCGAATATCACATGTTCTCACTCATATAATGGACCTTGAACATCCAATGCAATACTATAAGAAAATGACTGATGGTACTGGGAAACTATGGGGGGGAGGGGGATGGGATTAACAGTAGCAAATATCTGTCGGGGGATGGGAAAACACTTCTCATCTACAGGGTGCCTGAATGAAACTTCATTGTACACCTAACCCTTAACTGTACCCCACAAAACCATAATAAAAAATACTGATTAATGAAAAAAAAAAAATAGAAAGATTAGCTGGATGTGGTGGCACACACCTGTACTTAGGAGACAGACAGGAGGGTCATTTGAACCCAGGATTTGATCATGGTGATCTGTGATCATGCCACTGCCCTCCCGCCTATACAACAGAGTAAAACTCCAACTTAACAACAACAACAAAAGACACAGAATTTTAATGTAATATTCCAATTTAAAGGTGAATACATTTTTGCTTATGAAAACATATTTAAGGTATACTTTCAATACATCCCACATCTTAAACTCACTTTTGGGATGTTTAAAATGTACTGCATATATTTGCTGACATATCACCTCTGCTTGAGTATTAGTTGACTGACCCTAGTCACCTCTTAATTTTTCAAATAATGTCTTCCTTGGAATATTGCTCTTACAGAGCATCAAAAAGAGTTTTGTAAGTATTCTTGAAAATACTTGAAGGGTTGGGTTTTGCCGTAGTTAAAATTGCTATTTTATAATCAAGTATAAAATTTGTTTTTACTAAGAGAGAAATCACCTTTTAATTTTTTTAGGTTAGAAAATGCAGTTTATTTAGAAAGTAAATTGGAAAGTGAGGAGAGGAGATTTACCTCCCCACAGTAGGGAAGGGGGCCAAAGCCAAGAAACATGGCCGAGAGAAATCACTTCATTTTGCAAGCATCAATCACAAAATACATTACTGTCTTATTATTGCCTTAAAAACATATTTAAATATACAAGCAGAATACATGCAATCTAAAAATTATAAAAAATAACACTATTTCTTACTATTGTGCTTTTGTTATAAATGTGTGTGCATTCAGATCCTGTCAGATTTATCAGTAATGTAGTTTCTCAAAGTATAAGTATTTTGGAAACAGAAATGTTTAATATTTATGTAATTAAACGTTTTTTCATATGACTTATGTCTTGAATTTTTCTTAGATAAACCTTCTACTCTTTGCTCATAAGCACATTTATTGATATTCTTGTACACTGTGATAAAAAAAATTCCGATGCATCTCAACTTTATTTTTGTGGATATACATGAGGTTATTAAATGAAGTTTTCCTATTTATTTGTAAAATGCATGTCAGTTAGACTCAAACTACTGATGGCACAAATCTTTTTAGTCCCATTGAATGTGTATGATAATTTTATTATATACTAGATTGTACATATTTGAATCTGATTTTGGACTGTTTATTCTGTCAGAAGAAAAAGCAAAATGCTTTTATAAAGCAGTTAAATCATCTAAAATAGGAAAAAGTTTAATTTTGTAAAAAAATGCTCTTATTAATCAAATAAATAAAACTAGACAAATGTCATAAATAGAAAATTTTTACAAAAATTATAAACATGCATTATCATGAAACAAAATCTTTCTTCATTTATAATTCAACAAAAACAAGTGAAAAAATCAGCAAGACAATTATTTTTCTTTTTTCCTATTAGAAAAGATCAACAAGTTTAATAAAACAGTTTCGGCAAAGATGTACAGAAACAAACTTTTCTGCACTTGTTACTGGAGAAGTGAGTTGATGTGGTGGACTCTTGGAAAACAATTTTTGATATCTGTTACTTAATTGAAAATTTGGTAATATGTGTCATAGTGTTGCAGTGTAGAAATTTATCTGAGGATATACCTGCTAATCTATAGTGTCAGAAAGCAGGCTGCTGGTTGCCTAGGGCACCGTGTAGGACAGGAGGGTACCATTAGAAAGGGACACCTTTTGGGGCTGATGCGTATATCCACTCTTGATTATGGTGATGTTTGCAGGGTGCTAAAACAGAAAACCATATATTTTATGTGCAATCCATTGCATGTCAACTATACCTCAATAAATCTGTTAATAGTGAGAGAGATATATGTACAAATGTGAAAAAAATGTTGTCAAAGGATGTCCTTTGCATTATCATTTGAGAAAGCAACAACATCCTCTGCATGCATTGTATCTAAAATAAAAACAGCACCAACTAGAAAGCACTCACAAACTACTCTTGATCTAAAAGTTATTTTATGAAAAACAAAATAAACAAAAGTTGTGCACAGAATAAAAAAGACTGGAAGCAAATGGACGAAAAAAAAAATTAGACAATTATTCCTTTATTGGAAACATTTACA
Source organism: Carlito syrichta (assembly GCF_000164805.1). Lineage (NCBI taxonomy): Eukaryota > Metazoa > Chordata > Mammalia > Primates > Tarsiidae > Carlito > Carlito syrichta. The sequence continues at coordinate 994,788 of NW_007248078.1, forward strand.
TTTTCTAATATGACTTTAATGTGTCCATCTTCATTTAAAAAAAAAGATGGAAAGGTAAGGATTTTAGCAGCTACATAAGAAATAAGTATTATAAAACACTATATTCACTGAGTGAATTACACCACATAATTTGTTTTGCTGTTGTAGAGCAACTCAGTGACTGCATTATGCTACTAATCTAATGAGAAGGCATTTTATTTTCCTTTTTTGAGTCAGAAGCTCTCTCTGTTGCCCAGGCTGGAGTACAATGACAGGATCATGGTTCACTATAGCCTTAACATCCTGGGTTCAGGCAATCCTTCTGTCTCAGCCTCCCGAGTAACTGGCACTACAAGCACATACCATCACACCTGACTAATTTTTTGATTCTTTGTAGAGATGGGATCTCACTATGTTTCCCAGGTTGGCCTTAAGCTTCTAGACTCAAGCAAACCTCTCACCTTGGCCTCCCAAAGTGATGGGACTGCAGGCGTGAGCTACCACATGGATGAGAAAGCATTTTCATTTAAGCAAAGTATACAGGTAAGAGATCATTTCATATTTTGGAAACAACAAGAAGAGTAAGAGGTCAGTTCTCTACAGTATGGCTGTGGTTTCAATGTCAATTCAGCTTTAAAGTCTGTGCAGTGCTGCTGGGATCTGTTCCACATGTGTCTCCCCTGCTCTGGCCCTTGTAGGCTGGATGGGGGGTTTTCTGTTCCCTCTGTTCTCGAAGTCATTATTTAGTTTGCTGACTAGGATCAGATCCATGCATGTGCAGCTCTGGGAAAGGAGCCGAGGATTTTTATAAATAACTTTATGGGTTTGCTTTCTGGAGGCTCCTTTGCAATTTGTGCAGTACTTTCTAGTTCTCTTGGGCTTCCCTATTTGGTTCTTTGGCCAGAAAGCTGAGGCTTTTGGGATTTCCCTCTGGCACATACTTCTGTGGTGGTGTCCACATCTGGGGTCAAAACTAAAAAGCAAAGACAAATTTAAAAGGTAATTTAGTCCACACTTTTGGGATTACAGCTCCGCCAGTTGGACAAGAAAATTTTACTCCCTATGTAAGTTTGGTTCCTGTGAGATCCAGGTGGCATCACCACAGCCCCAGTGTTGCTGGGACCCAGGACTGCAGGACCTCTAATAGAATTCTGTCTGCACACCAGTGTCCACTTCTGAATTTGTAAAACCTTAACTTTGGGCTGGGCATACTGGAGAAAATAAAACTGACAGACTTGCCACTGGTTCACTGATACTTCAAATCACCATCTGCCCACACCCCCAACCCACCAATCGAATTGGCTACTATTTAATATACAGAGTTCACGAATAGCAACTCCTTGCATTCTGCCCAGCTTTTACACAGTTGGATTCAGAGGGAAAGTCATGGTGGAATATGCTTAACCCAAGGCTCCCCAAAATACATTTTATTTAGTAAATTTTCTGCACATCCTTTTCTTTACCATCAGTACAAGTGTGTCCTTTTGCTGTTCCTTTGAGTAAGACAAATGATGGAAGTCACTGAAAATTTACATATTATTAGGATTTTACTTTGTGTAAGAATATATGCACATAAATATTGCACTTTAAAATGAGTTTATGAATATCCATTTTGCCCAAACTTTCCCTCGGTTTGTCTCAGAAGTGGTCCAGTACTGGGTGTCTCTTTAAGGATGCTTGCTTGCAGTTCATTAATCACAACGTGTGGTTCATATCAATGACATCAGCAAGTTTTATTTTAAATTTAAAAATTGGTTTTGCATTTTAAAAAGCTTTAGAACAGACACTATTTCTCTGGATACCAAATAGCCTGTCATCTTCTTTACATAATTCAATTAAATGCACCTGTACTAAACATGAAAAATGGGCAAAAGACTTCTAAGGGTACAGAATGAACTAGGGGGAAAATCTTTGAATATGCACATAAATGTTGGAGAATTCCTGGATAAGGGAGACGTTTTACAGGCTTCCATGCACATATCCATCTGTAGAGTTTAACCAGGGTTAGGCCATGCTTTGGGATCAATCTTCACGGATATGGAGACCATGAATCTTTGGTTGGAACCCAGGGGAGATGGCGTGTCTGAATAGTCAGGCTTTTTAATTATCTTTTAATTAAATTTACTTTAAGGACCAAATATTCTTCTTTATACCTGTAAAACTTAAAAATTTCTCTATAGTAACTGGGGCTAGGGAGATTTTATCTTTTTTTCTGTTGTTCAATACAGACACAGAGTTTAACCATTTTTGACGTCTCCACAGTTACCTCCCTGTCTATTACCCTACCATTGCAGTAGCCTTCTAACTCTTCCCCATGCTGTTCTCTACTCAGTACAGGTCCAATACAGCAAATGAAATCATCCTTCTAGGACTTAAGCCAGATCACATCACTCCTCTGTTCAAAATCTTCTAATGAGATCCATCCTTCACCAGAGTAAAAGCCAAATGTAAAGTCATCATGGCCCACAACACCATCTGGTAGACCCAAGATATCTTTAATCATATCTCCTACTTATACTATTTCCATCTTCTTAGTTTCGGTCACCTTCCTCTCATGCTAGACCCACTTCTGTCTCTGGGCATTTGTATAGGCTGTTCCCTCTGATGGCAATGCTCTTGTCCTTCACATCCACTTGGTCATCTCTTTACCTCCTTTAAGTAGGATCTCAAAGGTCATCTTTCAATGAGGTGCTCACCATTCCTTTTTCTTACTTTACTTTTTCTATAATTTTCATTATTATTCTGACACACTATTTTATTTTATGTATATTTTAATGCATTAGCTGTTTTTCTATCCTAGATGGTAAGATACATGAAAGCACAAACTAATGTGTGTTTTGTTCACTGTTGTTATATCCCCAGAGCCTATAAATGCGAATAGCACTTAACAAAATTTAATAAATGTTTATGGAATTCATCAGTACATTTTCAATAAGTGATTGTAGGTATAAAGGTTTGGTGCTTGTTAAACTCAGAAAATCGAGAGCATGGCATTGATCCTGTCAGCTTTCCAATATTGACTGATTTCTGATCAAGCCTATTCAACAAAGATCTTCAGAGATAAAAAGTGGAGTTCTGCTTCTTTTGTACTTCGTTTGCAATATAAGGAAGTTTGGTTATAATTATATGGAGTTGCTACAAAGTCACTGGAGTCCATCTCTGGAATATTCCCCATACTTTTCTTTGTCTTTCTAGTCTTATGACAATTGCCCTAGATGCTAGAATCATTAGCTCTAAGTTTTACTATTACAGAAGTTTCATAACTGGTTTTCCAATTTGTCTTGTCCCTCCAGTCTATCATACACACTGCTTTTAAAGTAATCTTCATAAAAAATGGCTTCAATTTTGTCAGCCCTCCTGCTGGTACGTTATTTCACAACATTCAGGGACTTTCATTATCTATTCTTTTTGCCTTAACTACCAGAAATGACTCCCCACTAAATATCTTTTTTTCTATGCAATTAGAATCTTATTCTCTAAACCCACCTGGTATTTTTCATCTTCCAAGCTTTTGTTCAATGCTATTCCTGTATTTCTCAGTTTGCAACCCTACCAAAGTAGTTCTTAATAATAAGTATGCATGTGAAGCTGAAATCTGTGGTAATGTCATTCTGTGGGGCACCCTATCTACAGCTGCCTTTGTGTCACTTGCAGATTGTCTAGCAGATGAGGTGGGAGATTGAGGAGTGGAGCCTCTTTTTTCAAAAGGATGCCCATTTTCAAAGGAGTGACCTTGTTCCTCACCAGTTTGGTATTAGTATCTCGTTGACTGATTGTACATTATTTTAAAACATTATGATTTATTCTACTCCAATTATTTATGCTAGCACTGATTCAAAGGAAACCTATGCTTTAAGAAGGCGTAAACTGGCTCACTCCAAATGATTTTTCTTTAGTGAGATAACCATCTGTTGCAAGTATGTTTATACATAGGTGATACATAGGATAGAAATCAAAAGTCTAGTCAAATAATAATTAATTATATCAAGAATGTCCAAAAATTACTGAAATGAAGTCAGACTTGAAATAAATTAATTTTATCCAAAGGATTCTTAATGTTTATTACAAACATTTATTTATTATTATTTATTTATTTATTACAAACATTCAAGTGATCTCTCTCTTTCATTAAGGTCTCCAAATGTTAAGTATTTTAAAAAAATATTTAGCTATTTTTAAATATATACTCCTAATCTCCAAGTTATGGTATACCTTTTCTTTAATGAAGGGCCACCTTTTTTATTACTTGAATTATTTAACTGCTCCTCACAGTGTTTTTCAGGGTGTAAGTGCTTGATTCATTTTTATTTTATCTAAAATATTCTGAAACAGAAACATAGTGACATAGAAATTCTAGATTTTCATAAAGAAGAATAGTTATTATGGGATATAATGGAAGAGAGACATGTCACTGTTTAGAAGGACAAACCATAGCCCACTGCCTGTTTTTGTGTAGCCTGTGATTTTAAAATGGTTTCGAAAAATTTTAACTTTTGAAATAACAAAAATAATAAAATACTTTGTGACAAAAAAATTTTATGAATTAAAATTTGAATATCCATAAATAAGTTTCACTGAATACAATAACACATATTCACTTTCTATTGTCAGGGACTGAGTTCATGCAATATAATTGTGATGGAGTTCATAGGGCTACATAATTGTGATGGAGACCACATGACCAACAAAACTTAAAATATTTACTACTTGACTCTTTACTGGAGAAATTTGCCAACCCCTGATATAGATGATCGAACCAAACAAATAATATACTCAAAAAAAAGACATATAATTACATATCATAATTTTTATATTTTCTTTAGAGCTCCTCTCATTCTCTTTCTGTTTTAATTTTCTTCATACTTTTAGTGAAACACTGACTTAAGAAAAAATTTTAATTTCCCAAGACAGAACTTCAAACCTCTTACATTTAGCACTACCAAACTTTCCAGTTTTAGCTCTCATGTCACTAACTACCAGTTCCTGACAAGTTGTTCTTCTGCTCAGCATCCTTACTAATCTTAATGGGTTTGCCATCTTACTCATGCTCCATCCTCTGTTCTCCATCATTTATTCAAAATCTTTCCTTCCTGTGGAATCATTGTATTTCACTCTAGGTCGAAGTGATCTCTCTCTCTCTCTCTCTCTCTCTCTCTCTTTCATTAAGGTCTTCAAATGTTAAGTAATTTTTTTTTTTTTTTTTTTTTTTTTTTTTGAGTTGGAGTTTCACTCGGTCGCCCAGACTGGAGTGCAGTGGCCGCTTCTGGCCACCGCAGCCTCGACCTGCTGGGCTCCGGCGATCCTTCCGCCTCAGCCTTCCAAGTAGCCGGAATCACAGGCATACGCTACCATGCCCAGCTGATTTTTTTGATTTATTGTAGAGATGAGGTCTCGCTGCCCAGGCGGGTCTCGAACCCGCGGGCTCAGGCAATCCACTCACCTCAGCCTCCCAAAGGCGCGGGATTACAGGCTGAGCCACCGAGCCCGGCTTGTGTTAAGTAATTTTTAAAAATATTTAACTACTTTTTAAATATATACTTCTAATCTCCAAGTTATGGTATACCTTTTCTTTAATGAGGGGCCACCTTTTATATGACTTGAATTATTTAACTGTTCCTCACAGTGTTTTTCTAGGTGTAAGTGCTTGATTCGTTTTTATTTCATCTAAAATATTCTGAAACAGAAACGTAGTGACATAGAAATTAATGCATATTTATAAACTTTGCTCAACGTATAAACTATATCTATCTTTCTAAGCATATGAATTATTTAAGTTCTTTTTAAAAATTTATAAAAGGTCTGTGAGATATAGACATGCAGAGAGAGAGAGAGAGAGAGAGAGAGAGAGAGAGAGAGAGAGAGAATGAGAAAGGAAGAGAGAGAGAGAGAAAGAATGGTATTTGAAAGTCATTCCAGTAAATATCAGCAAAAGCCTCTGGTCTGACATCTGCATTCCAGTCCCAGTCTCCAGATCTCGGTTGAATGAGATGGTAGAATCAGTGCTGTGGCCATCTGTACCAATTAACTGAACACTAATGTTCTTGCTGCAGCTGATGGTTGAGACCTCTGCAGCACAATAAAGTGCCTGGAAATTCTATTTGCCATTTTGTGGAAAGGGGTAGGAAATATTGATCAACGCCATAACATAAGAGCTCATTCATTTCAAAGCAACAGAGAGACATTAAGACAACAAATATTTTCAACTAAAAAATAAAGGGGTTGGTGATGCATTAGATATGCATAATTATGAACAGTTGCTACCTTCTTAATTGGATGACTGGGAAAATCTCTTTAACTGTAGACATCCAACTGGCAGGGTCAGAAACGTTCATCGTGTATACTGATGTCTGATGAACTGTGCTCAGTGTTATATCTAAAAATGCTACCTTCAGTCCTGCAACAATAAAAAAAAAACCAGACTTAATTTATATTATGATTAGAATTGGGAAAGGAACATGTTGGCCGTAAATGAAAAAGATAAATTTTTCCCCTTAAAACACACAACAAATTCAAATCAGTTAATTAAAGCACTAAAAAGGTCATTGTATGTTATTTCCTGAAGCTATAAACTTTTAAATCTATATCTACCAATGTACTTCATACACACACACACACACACACACACACACACACACACGTTTGCACAAAAAATGTTTTACTTAACTCAGTACACAGGGTTGTCAGAATGTTATGTAAGCTGATAAAAATATACTTTGGCATCATTGAAGCAACAACAGCCAATGGAGCAACTGCCTTTGGAAATTGGACCGAGGCTAGTGATCCAGGGAGAGCACTGGTATTTTCATGGTCCTGTAGAAATGGTCTTCATTTCCTCTTAAATTATCTGGATACTCCCAGTCAATTTCACACAGTCCACTGTGTGGCATATAGTTGCCTGTGTCAGTCATCCTACATTGTTTTTTTAATAGAAACTTTCTGTAAAAAACTAAGTAGATTTATCCATCAAAAATCTATCATAAAGTAGGGGAATAAAATGCAACTTTCAGAGCAGGATGAAGAAGGCATTTCTTCCAATGCACTGCTACATTGAAAAAAACTAGGTTAAGATTAACTTGCTTCTCAGATAATACACTACAGCAAAATCAGCAGGGAATTTATGTCTGCTAGGGTGTAGTTATAGTGACAGATATAGATATTGCAATCTGGTTTCTTTCTAATTGTTCTGTCATTCAAAACATTTGTGTGAAGATTAAGAAGGAAGAAAAAAAGATGATATTTAAGTATGGGTAAGGCTGAGATATAAAGTAAAAAGCAATCCTAATCCCCTGGTTGACTGTTTCTTACATTCTTGCCTTTGTGTCTATGAATTTCAATATTGTGTTAAGTAAAACTAGGTTGTGCTATAATAATAGAGTCTTTCCAAATACCACAGACGAGAACATGAGTTGAGCCCCCATGTTTTATAATGCCATTTCCCCAGGCAGCCTGGCTTACTTACTGCTCCTCATCTGGCCTCCGCTTTAGCAATAGAAGGAAATATTAAGAGTTCCATCAGTGCCTGAGAGGTGAAATACATCTTTGAAGGCTCCATAAAGGCAGGAATGGAAATGTTATAAAGACTTCACTAGGGAATTAAAAACACATTCCGTATTTGTTTTATAAGTTTAAGAGTAAATGCCCAAGAGTCAATTCAGATAGTAAGTTTCAACAAAACATCATCATGCAATGTCTTCAAATGTATTCTAGGAAGTCATATTAGTTTTCCTAACCTCAATTTGTAAAGCATAAAACATGTGGCATGGAACTATAAAGGTAAAAGAAGAATAGCCAAATCTCAAACTTATATTGTTTCCTAATAAATTAAATTCCCTTAAACAACATGTGCACTAAAGCTCTTTGGTATGGTTGTAAACACTATGGGTAATGATCTCTTGTATTAACATCTTAAAGTCATTAAAATTTGTACATATTTTTCAATTTTAAACAACACTTCAAATATAAAAATCAGAACAAATTTTTTTCCATACTGTAAGTTCTATAAGGATAAGAACATTTTTGTATTTGCCACTGATAAACATGAATACTGCAAAAAATTCATTACATGAAGTAAATGATCAAAAATAATTTTAAATAAATAAAATAGTAATAATTTTCAGAAATAAAAAATGACAAAAACATTTTTTAAATATCCATGCTTGCCAACCCATGATTTCTTTACACATAAATAAATTTAGACTTTAAAAAAAAATGATTTTAGTTTATAATATCATAATTCTCCTTAATTTGGTGACCTGCTGCTATAGATGGAGTTGTTTCTACTCCTCCAATTTATATTTTGAAGTTCTAACCCATAATACCTCAGAATGTGACTTTATTTGAAGGTATGGTCTTTACAGAAGTAATCAAGTTAAGATGAGTTTATTCGAGTGGGCTTTATTCTGTCTGGTGTCTTTATAAAAGGGAAAATTTGGAAAGAGGCATGCACATGGGACAATACTATGTGAAGATGAAGCAGAGATCAGGGTGATGATTCTACAAACCTACAAATACCAAGATTTACCAGCAAACCACCTGAAATCAGGATGTGGACTTGGAGCAGATGCCCTCTCATGGTGCTCAGAAGGAGCTAACATTGCCAACACCTGGATCTTGGACTTCTAGCCTCTGAGACTATGAGAAAATACATTTCTGTTGTTCAAACCAGCTAGTTTTTAGTGCTTTGTTAACAACAGTCCTAGCAAACTATTACATCTGCATAAGGTTTGGTTGGTGCTTTTTTCTCAGGAAATACAATAACTATTCACATCATGTCATACATATTATATTATTTTGTTTAATGAAGAAATTACATTTTATTAAAGAACACTATTATTCTTATCAAAATAAAGGTTATAATTCTGAATTCCTCTCATATTTAATAGAAAATTTTTTTCAAGTCTACAAGGTTTATCGGTTAATCTTTTAAGACCTTCAATGAATAATAATATTTTCCATTTTTAATGAGTATATCAATCAATAATTGATTTGTCAGAGAGAATATGTTTTAAGGATACTTTTGACACTATTTGGTTAGTTTCTGGAGTCTAGTTATTAGGTAAAAAGTCTATTTATGGATTTAATTTCTTCAATTACCATGGACTCATTTATACAATAAATATACGAATAAATATAAGAATCTTTTGTAAACTGACAAAAAAAATCTTACAAATGCAACATAAATGTAAAAATATAAAACAAAATAAATATAAATATAACAGTGTCTTATATTCATAAGGGATCTTGCAATTTAAAAGTATTTTAGAAGTCCTTTATTGCAATGATTCTATTGGGCAGTATCTTAGGCATATTTTTGCAAGTTTGGCCACATGTCAAGTTGATCAAAGCCTGGAGGAATTAAATAGTTAGCTGTTGTATGTGACAGAGTTTTTCAAAAGGACAAGTACCATGTAATACAATATCCTGTTTTGATGACAATTATTATCACATATCCTGCTATTATGTGTTCGTGCTACCTGTGTATGAAAATAACCAGGCTAATACTTTAAATCAAACCCCACTCTAAAGTATTTTAATGAGATTTGGCAGGGATACGTGTCTTCAACTCCAACTTTGTTTACATTTTAGACTCTTCAAGTTAACTACAATTGGAAAATGTTCCTCACTTTGCTCAAAGATTTTGCAAGTTAAGCACAATAGTCTTAATACATAAACTCTTCACTTTCTGCTCTCCTTTCTAGTTCTGCTGTACAATGCTTCAATAATATTATTTAACCTTTTGAAATGTCTCTTTTTAAACTACTTAACTTTCTGTGCACGTGTGCGTGCTAGATCTCGCCTATTCTCAGTAAGACTACCTGTACATCTGTAGTGATGATTACTAATAGCATCAATGTCAAATCTAAGGCATGTAACTTAACTGAATTAAAACAAGTTCAAAACAAATGATTGTTCACTTTTTAATGAAGTAAATAATCAAATTGAATGCCTCCAGAACTATTTTATTTCATTTTATTTTATTTTTATTTTACTTTAAGTTGAGGTTTTACTCTGTCATCCAGGCTGGAATGCAGTGATATGATCATGACTCACTGCAGCTTTGACCGCCCAGGCTCAGGTGATCCTTCCATCACATCCTCTAAGGTAGCTGGAACTCTAGACATGCGACACCACATCTGACTAATTTTTCTATTTTTTGTAGATACAGGGTCTCATTATGTTGCCCAGACTAGCCTCAAACTCCTGGGATTAATTGATCAGTTCACCTCGGCCTCCCAAAGTGCTGGGATTACAGTGTAAACCACTGTGTCAGGTCAGAACTTTTATTTGAAAATAGTTTGTTATCTTTGCAATCACTATTCCTTTGTCATTAATAATTTTGAGAAATATTTGGAAATTCAATTCAGATGACTCATTATTGTAAATATCATGTATGCATTGCCCAAACATTTCCATAAATATTCTTATCTTCATTGTTTATTCAAAGTATTTGAAGTGATTGCTCAGATATTTGGATTTTCAATGTGATTGTTTTATACTTCAGGATAAAACTGCATGTAAACAATATGAATATAATGCTTTGATAACATATTGTATAACATAAATTTTGTCTAATAATAAACATTTGTATTGTTTCTTATCCTAACTCAGATGAAAACCTAACTTTCCAAGGTAGATCTGAGGCAGAGTATAATTTTTGAACAGCTCCTGAAATATTTTCAATGTATGAGGGGGGATTAAAAAACCTCAGAATTTATGTATTAAAAATTGTGTATTTGCTCTTACATGTTAAAACTTCAGTCACCTCGCATGTATTCTTCATTTGATGCAATACACCATGACTCAAAACAATTTTCGAACTCTTCAATTTTGATGCCTTTTAGTGCTTCTGCCATTTTTTTTTTGTTTGTTTGTTTCATTTTTTTAACATTGGCAATATGTTTCCCTTTGAGGGCTTTTTTCATCTGGAGAAACAAAAAAGAAGTCAGTCAGGATAAGATCAGGGGATTAGGGAGAGTGAGCCACCAGAGTCATACCACCAGAGTCAAAAATTGCTGAACACTCCAGCACAATGTGGGCAGGTGCACTCATAAATCACCCAGCTTGAATTTGGCAAATGTGTTGAAAGAATCTCAAAAAAAAAAAAAAAATTCACTGAAGTTGAATGCAGCCTCTCACAACAATGCCAGCTGGTACACTGATGCCAATGGATTCCTAGAAAATTTACCTATTTTGGAAAGCCTGTAGTACAAGAGACCAGCCCTTTAAAAGATAATTTCAATACGGGGGCTAGGGGGGATTCTTTCATATTTATGGAAATGGAAAACTCCAGTATGCTCAGATATACTCCTCTACACTCATGAAAAGCAACTTTTCTTCCTAATAAAAAATATATCAATAATATATTATGCAGAAGTTCATGCTTGGTCACTAGTGCAAATGAAGCAGTGTCTGGCTACACAGGTGGTTCTTCCAGTGATAAATCAGTTTCTGTGGGCAATCTTATAGCATTATTCTATTAAAAGAGCTATTAAATACCCACGTTTTCTATATGGTGAAGACTCCTACAAGAAAGAATTTATTTATAACTAGGGGCTTTCTTTATGCTGCTGCCATTTAACATAAATAATTCTGGCTGCAGTGGACAGTAACTTCATCACCAAGTTCTGCATACCCCTTTAGATTATTGTGGGTTTACTGTGCCTTTGTTTTCATTTTACATGAAACCATATCACAAACAAACAAACAAAAACAAAATAATCTTAAGTCTCTTCTTTCTTTTTTTCTTTTCTGACTCTCTTCTTTTTCCTTACATTATTAATGCCTTCTATGTAAAAATTAAAATTATTTTAATTTGATATTAGAGAAAATAAGCATAAGCATGTTAAAGCTCAGGATATAGCAGAATGTAAAGTAGACAACAGAATAACGGAAACATAAGTGAAAAAAATCCAATCTATGTACCACAAGATACAGATTTTCTTTTCAGTATTGGAAAATGTATTCATAGTTATACACTTTCTGATTGCAAACACCTAGCACTGTCTTGAATAGATGATTTTTTTGCAGTTTAGTGATTACTATAAACTTATCAAAGTAAATGAAGATATATTCTTCACTAAAGAATAATATTTAATTGGGAGTCCTTTGCTCTGCAAATATTCCCAATTCACCGTGAAGGGAATTTCCTGTCTTCACAGTGTAATACTGCTTTGATTTTTGACAAGATAGTTTCCCTCATATTAATATTAATGAATTTTAGATCAGGTTTGCACCTGGAAAATCAATAAAATGCATAAAGCCTTTTCAACAAGAAGTCTATAAGACCACTCTGTGACACATAAAAGTTATCTTAAAGACTGTCCCAATATCAAAATATGTCAACTGGTAACTTTTTGCAATGTATAAAGTAGGCATTCATAGTCTTTTGTTGTTCCTATTAATAATGTTACTCTTTACAACATTATGCTCTCTCTTTTGAACTATATAGAAACTATATACAAAATTTACAAATTATAAGTGGTCTTTCAAAGATCAGATTGACACAAACCAACTCAGTAGAAAATCAAAGATCATTATTTTAAACTCAAGGCTCAAAGTCACTACTTCTGATTATTTTCCTATGCTTTTCTTAGCATGAAAAGTACAGTGGCCATATCAGTTTGTTAAATTTTGTACCCAGAAACTTAATAAAATGCTTAACTTAGAGTCTGTGTTGAATAACTTTATTTTTTAATTCAAAGTTGTATGGAATTGAATAGTATATAATAACAAATATTTAAATGAATAAATGAAGTTTACATCAGTTAACAACTCCCACATTGGTTAATCTTGGCTTTGTTTTGTGCCTTTAAAAATTTGTCACTTAAAAATAGGAGATAATTAAATTAATGTAAAATTTTAAATAAATCGATTTATAGTTAAGATGCATTAAAGCTTACAATAAAAGACAATGTACCTCTATTTGATATAAAATAATTTTTAATGTGAATAATGAATTTCTATTTTGTCTTGTCAGTTCACATTGTATATTATAAGTTTTTTTAAACAAATATACCATTTGTAAGTAAAATAAGATATAGACAACATGTACATTAAAATGTTTTACAAATCTTGATGTTAATATTTCGGAAGCATCAGTCTTGATACTTTTTTTAATTAATGACTTTCTGAAACATGAAATCTTTTCATTGACAAACAAAATGGGAAAGGCTCATTCATAAGGAAGTACCTGTAGGATATACAGATGGTTGTGAATTAATTTCAAGTTTCATAAGCCTCCTGGAAGAGTATTAGACTCAGGTACACACAGATCTACCAGGAAGAAGGCAATGAGAGGCAAACACATGATCAGTTCTTGCAGTTAGTAAAGGACGGCCACAAAAGTTCACAAAATAGGTCTTAAAATATATCTTCATTAGAATTTTAAACAAAAATCTTATTTTCCATCACAGCCATGCCCAGTAAAGAGGAGTACTTCTCAGAAAGAAAGCAGGCAGCAGGCAACAAAGCTGTGCTTCAGTGTACCTGGGAAAGGGCGGGAGGACAAGATGACCTCTCGAAGTTGCCTGCTAAACTCAAATTCAGCTCAACCCTGAAAAGAAAAAAATATATATTTTTAATAGTGTCTAATTAGTTTAATTGAGTTCTCGCTTTATTCCAGATAAGCAACAGAGCTCCCCTCTCTTTTTCCATCGGTGAGTTTCAGCACTTCCAAGTTCCTATTTTATTGCTTATTAAATGTTTGTCAGACAAGAAGCTTGTTCAAGCCTGCTAATTGGCGTGACTTCGTGGATCCTGTCACACTGACTTGGCCAGAAACCCAGCAAAATAAAGATCTGTTAATTAGTTGTGTGGGTCTGTTACAAGTGATTTCACAGTGCAAATGTGCATAGAAAACATTGAAAATGCTCTTCACTTTCTATTTTCTTTTTTTTTCCAGATGTTGGTTTTAAACCTATGCTTAATAGACACTACTGGCTGAAGTACAAAGCATTATTTTTACAAAGTTTTGCCAAAATTGGCAAATGACATTAAATGCACATAGAATATTATTGAAATCAATGTAAATAATCTAGAAAAGATAGTAACTTTACACAAAACTATTGAAAAATATAACCTTTTAAAACACCCCAGTAATGGAAGGTGAATTCAAAAGTAACTTATTGAGTGATAAGTAAGAAGAGAAACACAAAATATTCCTATGACCTCCACAAACAACAATAACAACAACAATAAAAATTGAGTAATAAATCTTAATAATGCATCTAATTTTCAGCATATTTCTGCTAAGACATGGCAAAATTGATGGTAATGTTTCAGTATGTAATGTCACCCAAAGATAGTTGGTTTAATTCTCTCTGGCTAGTGTTTATGGTTTCTCTGGGGCAGAGGCTCACAAAACTCTAGACTTTGGTAACTGGTAAGACAGTCACTCTGGGCATTGATGTATTGAAGAATCTAATTTTTTAAAATAAATATTTCCCTTGATTGGAAACCTAGAAAAACATGGAACAAAAATCATCATTGGGCACTGATTATATGAGAGACACTGCCCCTTGAATATTATTATTTCACATTTTATCAATTATATTTTACTGATATTTGAACCAATGCTTGCCTGCTTTCAGCAATAATAATTCATTTTATTGAAAGTCTACTATATGCCAGGTGATGTTCTAAGAACTTTATGTACATAAAGACATTACATCTATATCATAATGAAATAAAGTAGGAAATATTACCTCTATTTTACATACAAAAAATCCCTGAGGCATAGAAAGGTGGTAACTTGCCTACTACTATACATTGAATAGATGATAGAGAGACAGACATAAGCAGTCTGTATGGAAAATTATTTCGGAACCAAATTTAATTTCATTGCTCTACAGTCACTCATTTCTTCAAACTACACTAGCATTATGAAGCAATTGAAAACTTAGAATTTTTATGAGATTCAAAACACTTAATTTCAGGAGTCTTTGGCAGTGTTATATGTAGAACCACCTAGGTGGTATAATTTTAAGAAATCATGAAAAAAATTCTCTCTGTAAATATCAGGCTTTTAGTCTTACTCCTTTTAAGAAAACTACAGAGTATAGTAGAAAGCATATAGTTTGGATGCCTATATATACCTTTGTATATAATGAAGCTTAAAAATATTCTCATTTTTTTCTTCTCTTATTGCTCTAAGCATAGGTTAATTTTTGTATTATCATCTTTTAATATATAAACCACCCACATTTAAGGAGCTCAAAGATAAGAGAAAAGAGAACTAGAATTTAATTTTATAACCTAATACTTCATTTGATTACCAATATTTACTTGTCACTCATTCCCCACATTCTATAAGTAGATATTATTATCTTCTGCATTTTACAAATAATGAAATTAAATCTCAAAGAATTAGGGTAATTTACTAAAGTCATTGACCTGGATAAAATGGATTGTATACCAAAACTTCTGTTCTAGCTACTATACCCAGCAGTCTCCTGAAAAGGAGGTAGAAAATTATCAACCTGATTCATGTATTGAAAGAGTACATAGAGATATTTATCTTTTTATATTAAGGCAATATCTTCAAAAATGATAAGAACTCTGATGATTATGGAGCAGAAAGTCACTAAAACACCAATCATATTATAGGTTATGAAGGAAATGATCTCTCAATTTTTGAAGATTTATGTTAAATTATATTGTCCAATAATAGTATCACTTAGCTGTATTACTATTTTTATATTTTGCCACATCTATCATTTACATTCTACAAAAGCTTTGTGAAAAATGCTGTACCCTGTGATGCCACTTTTTTAAAAGCGTACTTCCTAAAGATTGTGCAGAAACTTTCTGAGATTCTGGGGCAATGTATATATGTTAATACAGATTTGTGTTACACATGTCTATGCAGTCATCACAAAGTGCATTCACAGAAAAGATTTTTGCATTTCATTGTCCACAAATTTTAACCTGAAAGGAGTAAAAAACAAAAACTGTAAAAAATATAAACTATAAGTAATGATGCATATGTAGAATTTTTAAGGGCAAATAAATTTAAGTCAACAACTTACTTTGCAATTTATTAAATAATATAAATTGAAGGGTAGATAGACAGATTTGTGGTATAGCAATGTAGTAAAATGTTAATGGTAGAATCTAGGAGATGGATATGTGGATGATCACTCTGACATGCTTCTAAATTGACTGTGTAACTCAAGATTAGGTATACAAATGTTCATTATGTGGGTACCCTTGTGGATAAGGTATGTCTTGTCTCTTGTTGATGAGGCTCCTACTGTTTAAACATTATACCGGTCGCTGTAGACACAAGGGGGAATAGAACAGGCAAGGTATCTCCCCTGTGTGGAGCTTGTGATCTAGTGCAAGATATGGGGCTCATGCCTGATGCTAGGACAGGTGCAACAAAGATGACGTCCTGGTTTATAGACCTTGCCTGACTGTGATCTTCAGTAAAGCTTGCCTGGAAGGAGTTTTCTGGTCTGAGATCTGCAGTGTGAGTAGCAATTAATAAGGAACAGAGTGCATGAGTGAGGAGCCTTGGGTCTTCAAGAAGCACAGAATATTCAATGAAACATTAAAAAAAAGTTAGACTGGCTGGACAGACAGAGTAAGTAGAAGACTATTTCTGCTGGGACTGGCACTTAGGCAATGCATGTTGTCTAGTTTACACTTTGCCATATCTAATACTTAGACAGCTCTTGAGAATTTAAAATTCAGAAAGACTCTATAGCATTCTGTGAACATTTCTTTTCAAGTGAATCTGTATTGTCTGTGACCATTTAGCTTCCCTTTAATAACTGGTTACTTCTGAGCTAAACTGCCTCTGGAGTCTCTGGTATGTGGTGTGAAGGACTCAAGTGAGACTGATTGTGCTGCCAAGATCCAAAATAGCTAGAGTTAGTATAGGATTTCTGTTCCTTTTTTCCATCCTCAGACCCTGAAATGAGCACAGAGACTTGCAATTGTGAATTCTAAGAATTAGTGAAAGATGGAGGGACATTGTGATTCAAGCCTGTAATCCCAGCACTATTAAAGCTGAGGCTGGAGACCTCATCCCTACCAAAAAAAAAAAATTAGTTGGGTTTGGTGGCATGCACCTGTAGTCCCAATTACTTGGGAGGCTGAGGCCTAGGTGAGCCTGAGTCTAGAAGGTTGAGACAGCAGTGAGCCATCATTGTGCCATTACGCTCCAGCCCAGGTGACAGAGTTAGATCTCAACTCAAAAATAAAAAAATATTATATGTGTGAGAGAGGGGACATTTTGTGTAAGGGAATTTGTGGACCACAAAAGGAGGGCCTTCGGTTGCCATACACTGTCTTTGGAAAACTAGGGAAAAGTGTCGACTTTTAGATGGATGACTTTAAATAAAACCTCTCTTCTGGGCAGACAGCTTGGTAAGCAGAAGTGCTCCTTTGTATGAAAAACTAGTTGCCTCTTTGTCCAGGTTACATAGCCCAATACATAGCCCGTTTGGGAAGCAGAATAAGAGCAGGAATTTGACCTGTATTTTTTTTCTTTGTTCACAGAATTAATTATAAGCTGCAGTCTTTCCCTAAGTGGAAGAGCAACTAGATTCATATGAGTATCCTGGGATGACCTCTCCTAAGAGAGCTGCAGAGAACTGGAAAGTTTGCAGATTCTGCCGGAACCCTGAAAGTTTGAGGATGACAGCTTTTGCATCTGACACCCTGACAGAGAAATGATAATTTTCAGGTGTGTAACTGCTGGCCCACAAAAGAAGATGCTGGTCCTGCCATTGCTAACAAGATCTCTCCTGCATAAATGATCTCAGCAGATGAACATGATCCTTAGCGAGTAAGTCCACATTATGGGAATAAGCAAACAATAAAACCATAAAAGATGTCCCAAGTGAAATGTGAGCTATGAGGAGATAGTTGACAAACTGAGCAAAATAGAGTAGAAGGGCATTTGTTCAATTACAGCATAAAAATACTTTCTGAAAATCAAAAACATTGTTTTGGAATGAAAATATGAATAAAGGTGAATTAAAGGAGAGGATGTTCATAGTTGAGACCTAATTTATTGACTTGCGTGATCAAGAAACAGAGTGGTGGAAAAGATCAAGAAAAAGATTCTGCAGGTAGAACCATGACAACAAATATATAGATTCATAAAACTAAAAGTAGCCAATGGAAGAGGTAAGATACCCAACTGAATAAATAAAACAAAAAAGGGTTAAAACATAAAAATGGTAAAATGAGAAAGTAATGATGGCAAAATACTTAATTCTGAAATATTATAAAAACAAATAAACATATCACAATATTTATCCAACATATTAATTCAAAAAATTATTGTAAGTGCAATTAAAACATGATAAATGTTTAACAGAGGGAACATTTTAATTGCTATGCCAAAATCTTACAGAACTAGCAGGATGACAAGAAAATACAGGAACTAAATAATAAAATCAACAAACTCTATCAAATAAAAATATAGATTTGAAAGCATCACAAAAATTTACCAAATTTAAAAAAGATCATGTATTTAGTCAAATGACTACTAAAAATTCAAAAATAAAATTTCCCCCCAAATTTAGAAATAAAAAAATGCTGATCACAAATACCCTGACTCTCAGAATTAAGAATTATAATTTTAAATATACCAGTGTAAACAAAAAAAAATTTTTTAAATGGAACATTATCCAGCAAACTACAAAAGCAAAACATTTTTCAGAACTTAGAATAAAGCAAGACGTATCTTCAAAAATGTCTGCATCATTAATAAAGAAATATTAAAGAAAGTATTCATCTTAGAGCTAAAAAATTTAAAAATCTAAGGAAAGTAAAAGAAAAAAGAGTAATGAAAGTTTATAAAATATAAAACTAAAAGAAAGGACTTTTAAAAAAAGCTGTCTCTTTGGTTCTATTTTATTATCTTAGTAAAATAGATAAAAATGAAAACAAAGAAACCAAGAGAGCAAAAATGTTCAAATTAGAAATGGCAAAAGAGACTTGGCAAGAATGGATAATACATTGAAAGAAACAAACATTACATCATTTCTTGAGAATGCAGAGACTTGGTCAGGTAGCTTCACAATCAAGCCAAACTTCTTTCATCTACTTAACTGTAGGCAACTAATCTGGAGGAAAGAGGTATTATTAGCCCCATTTAGGAAACCTGGTTAAGGAACAGCCCTACATTTTCGCCTTTCAAGAATTTTCACCAAATTCTTCCAACCTTAGAAATCATCTGAACAAACTAAAAACTTAAATTTAATTTTGAAAATAAGTATTTTATCTTTTAATACCTGTAATAAGGCAAGTGCCCTGTCTTTAAAAAGTTGTTACTACCACCTTAATCTGTAGAAAATGTATGAGTTTTTCAAAATGCTTTCCCAAATATTATCTCATTTCATCTTGACAACAACTAGTTCTGTGAGCCAGGCGATAACCTTGAAACTTGAATTCCTACTTTACACAGGAAAAAACAGAAATTCAGGACAAACTTAAATCTGAAGATTTTCCCCAAATACCACATTCATCTCTCTTCCCTTCTTTACTTCATTTATCATTTTAAATATCTCTGTCATTGTTTTTGCTAACCATCCAGGCCTTTGTAGGATATTCCTGTCACTTAGAGCATGCCCAATAATTAGGACATATATGTTTCACCATATGTGTCTGATATGGGTTATTTTATTCCATAAAAGATTCATTTGTAAGTTCTTTCCAAATTCCCAACGATTTTTGTAACAATGATAGATTTAATTCTTATCTCATGCCTTCAGATACAATCACAACCTTTTGTTTTAACTTCAATTCTATTGATTTTACGTGCTGCTTTCTACACATCCACTAAGACACACACACACACACACATACACGCACACACACACACACACACACACACACACACACACAGAATGAGGGAAAATGGCAGTCAGAGATTGAGAGAAATAAGAAAAAAAAGAAAAGCCAGAAGGAAGTAAAACCCTTTGTGAAGTCTTTTTGCAATCTTTCTGGTGAAGTCTATCACCCATCCTGTGTGCTAAATACATTTTTTAAAAAATCTCTGCAATAGGACTTCGATTTTATGGTACATTTCTGTTTGTCCTTTGAGTGCTCCAATACATTTATTAAAGTCATGCTCACCACTGCCAACACCAAACAAAGGAGGTCACAAAATTTATACACTTTTGAAACATTTGACTTTGTGGATTGAGGGAAAGGTTTTCTAGGATATTGACTGGGAACCGTGTCAGATTAGCACAGGTGAGGTGGCTCACACCTGTAGGCCAAGATGGGAGAATTGCTAAAGCACAGGAGTTCAAGACCAGCCTAGGATACAGAGCAAGGCCTTGTCTCTACAAAAAAAAATTTTTTTTTAATTAGCAAGGTGTGGTAGCACACACCTGTAGTCCCAGCTACTATGGAAGTTGTGGGAAGATATTGGAGTATAGGTAAAATAGAAAAGTGAGGACAGGTTTCCCTCTCTCTGACCTGAATGGATTTTTTTTTTTTTGCAGTAGCAATATTTGCTCCTTGATCTTGCTTCCTGCCAGACACCTCTGCTCTCCGATGTCACAGATTCTACTAAGGATGTTGTTTGAGTTTCTACTTGTCTACCTTTCATGATTAGTTGCTCATACTTAATCCTTCTGTTGAACTGACTGGACCCCTACAGATACAGGAGATTAAAGAGAGGAGATCACATTACCTCACCATCAGTTTGCACTTAAAGACAAATCGCTTGGTACTGACTGATCACTTAGGTAATCTTGGTTTAGATATTGACCAATATGTGGATGATGATTACAATTACCAAGTAAATTTTATATGTTCATTTCAGTCTCTTAGAAGAGACAGTTACAACTCAAAGATATTCAGTTAACTAGCTAGTCTATGAAAGGACAGACTGAGAGTGGGAAGCCGTTTTTCATCTTGTTCTTAAACCCTGACATAATGATGAGAAAGTAGAAGCTATGCTTTTGAAGAAGTGCACACTTTATGTGTAATTAACTTTACTGACTTTGTCTTTTCAGAAACAGAATTCCAGGTATCAGCAATCAAGCTTGCCTAGAGTAAAGGGAATTTACAAGGCCTAAGACATCATGCATTGGGCAAGGACTGTAAAAGTCATGAAACTTGTAATTACAAAAGTTATAACCACTCAGAGGGAGAACAGGTGGGGATTTGATCTTTCAGTAAATTGGGCACTATCTTCAGGGAAGCCAATGATCCCCCGAAGCTACCCACTGGGAATGCCTAGGAGATAAGGGGAAGTGCACCCTTCACTAGCTCTAAGGAATATCATTTGGGAAGGTGCAGGAGAATTAGAATCCTTGTCATGCCCTTCTCTAGAGGCTGTGATAATGTAGGCAGACATTAATGGGTCTCTGTGCCAAGACATCCACAGGTGGTTGATAAGGAAGTCACAGCAGTCACTCCAAGAAAAGGATTTAAGCCAGGACTCTGGGGGGCTACGACATCACACTCACCTAGAGTGTAGGCCCACTCTCTGTCTGTGGGAGGGGTGAACATTTCTTAAATAAATCTTTTCTTTTCTCACCTCTGTGTCACAATTCTTTGCAATCTACTCTGATCTCTGGGTTGCCAGCGTGCACCTCTGGCTTGCCAGCCCCAACAGTGCTGCACCTCTCTAACAGTCAGTAAGATGCAAATTCAATGCTTGACTCTGAGACTTCTGTCTTGAACCTTATGATCTGTCCCTAATCTAACAGGAAGATATGCCACCCTCATTCTTAGCTGGACTTATAACAAGATGATAGTATTTTGATTGTTTAAAATTAGAGATGAGCTTCACAGTAAGCTCCTGATATCTGATATAAAGGAGATTCTTGTTCTCTAATAGTCTATATTAAAAAGGAAGCATTAAATTATAGATAGATATAAATGCTATATTCTTACATGAACAGGAAATAAAATGATTCAAGCCAAAAAGTATTATAGAGTGTGAAATATTTACAGATAAAAAATAACTGCATAATCTAGAAAGTATTCAGAAATATCTTACCATTTCAAGTTAATATTAAACAGCGGATATATATGCATTATTACTATTCCACAAAATTCTCAGTGAGAACCATATCATTCCCCCAGGAGTTTTGTTTTATGTAAGAAATTATACTTTGTTATTGAGGAACCCAAGAAACTTAAAAAGTCATACTTGCTGTAAAAGAAGCGTTCACCATATTTTATATATCCCTACCTCACGTTCACTATATTTTGTATATCCCTACCTCACGTTCACTGTATTTTACATATCCCTACCTCACGTTCATTGTATTTTATGAATTCTTAGTACTTTAAATCCTACTTCAGACCCTGTAGAATTAGGCACATGTCGGGTGCCGGGTAGTGGCTGATTGTGTAGTTATACAATGTCTTAAGCAGTGTTTGTACTTAGAACTCTTGTTAAGTGATAAGCTCATTCCGGACATTCCTTTGTTTAGATTGCAGTAGACTCTGTGGCACTAGCCACTCTCCTGGTGGGCTCTATGTTGGTTCAAAACTCTGGCTCCCATGCCAAAGTTAATTTACATGCAGTGACTGTGTAAACCTAGCTTATCTGACATTCCACTCTGTCCGTTTAGCCATTTCCCATCAATCTCAGGCAACTAAGCTAGAGCCCGTGCAAACCTAAAAATAAACCTACCAATCCCAAGTGCCCCCGTACCCATTAGGAGAAATTACCCAATCATGTAAAAACAAGTTTAAAGTTCTTTCCCCTCCCTCTGTAATTGTGCATAAAAACTGCTTGCCATACTGGATTGGGGCTCTCGTCCCTGAAGCTGCTGTGTCGGCTTCAAACGTGAGCCCAGACTCGAGCCTGAATAAAGACCCTTGTGTGTTTGCATCAGAGCTGGCTCTTTGTGGTCTCTTGGATTTAAAATCTTGGGTTTAACATTTGGAGGTTCCACCGAGATCCCAGAGACCTCCTAGACCCCGGCCTGGAGAGTCTCAACGCCGGTGGGTGAGTGCACTCTACTTGTTTGTTGTTTGTTAGCATGCTTCTTGTAGGATATCAATATCCATCTCGTAAGGTCGAAAGAAGGTGTGGGTAGACGTGCTCTGGGGCTGCCGACCGGGGATCTTGGGAGACGTCCTTAGACCCCATCTGGAGTCTCCTCAAGGGAGTCCAGGTGCCAGGGGGCACAGACTCAGCCTGTAAGGGAATCAAGGCGCAGGCTCGGTCTAAGTTCAGTTTAGTTCCTGGACGCACTGGCGGGCCAGAAAGAGGGGGTCATCTGGTACGCCCGATTTTTTGGGTATGCACCAGGCCGCCATTTAGAGGATAACGCTATCCTCGTATCTGAAGGTAGCCCAGCACCGAGAGGCACGGACTTGCCTTCAGATTGGTTTTGTCTCTGTCTCCACGGCCATAAGAAAGCGTATTTTTGTGTTGGTGGCGTCTTTTTGTCTGCTGTGTTTGTGTGTGTGTTACTGTGGACAGAAAACATGGGACAGAGACTAACCACCCCTCTAACCCTCATGACTGACCATTTCTTGGACGTTAAAGAAAGGGCTGATAATCTGAGTGTAATTATTCACAGGAAACAGCTCTGGGACCTCTGCGAGTCTGAGTGGCCAGCCTTCGGCGTAGGATGGCCACCAGAGGGCACATTTTCACCACATATTGTCTGTCAGGTTAAAGATGTTATTTTCCAGGGGAAATGTGGCCACCCCGACCAGGTACCCTATATCCTGTTGTGGCAAGACATAATTCATAACCCTCCCCCATGGGCCAAGGCTTTTGTTCCACCACAGGCACAGGTGGGACCGTCATACCAGATTCTGGTCACAAGGGAGGGAAAAACCAAGAATGGCGAACCCCCGGAAGACAAGGCACCGACCAAACCTCTGCTCTATCCAGTCCTGCCGGACTCTGAGCAAGAGGATTTGTTTTTTCCCCACCTTACCCAAGGGTCCCCTCAGCACCCCCAGCACCCGAAGGGGGTGCTGTGGAGGGGGTCGCTGGGGAACTGGCTCCTGCGTCCCGAGCAGAGGAACTCCGGTGCAGACTGGCAGCAGGTACGTGGGGATGCACTGGCTGGGGAGCCCCAGAGCCGGAGGAGGGACCCACAGACTCCACCATGCTCCCCCTCTGTGCCTTTAGGCCTCCAGATGAAACCACCCCTACGCTATTGGCCATTCTCCACCTCTGATTTATATAACTGGAGAACGCAAACAGCTAAGTTCTCTGAAAATCCAAAAGATTTAACTGACCTGTTAGAAAGCATTCTTTTTACCCACCAGCCTACCCGGGATAATTGCCAAATGCTTTTAAAGGTTCTCTTCACAATGGAGGAAAGGGAACATATTCAGACGGAAGCCCGGAAATTGGTTCTGGGAGAAGACAAGCAGCCAACCCAAAATCCAGACATCATTAATACAACAGTTCCCTTGTCTCGTCCTGCATGGGACTTCAATATGGCTGAAGGTGAGGAGAGGCTCCGGGTCTACCGCCAGACACAATGGCAGGTCTCAGGCTGTGGCACGCAAGCCCACTAATTTGGCCAGGTTATATGATGTTAGGCAGGATAAGAATGAAAACCTGACTGCCTTCCTGGAAAGGGTTATGGAGGCCTTCAGGCGGTATACTCCCATGGACCCGGAGGCACTGGAGAATAAGGCAGCAGTCATGATGGCTTTTATTAACCAGGCTGCCCCAGACATTAAAAAAAAATTGCAGAAAATAGAAAGGTTAGGTGAGAAAAACCTCCAAGATTTATTAATAGTGGCAGAAAGGGTATTCAATAACTGGGAAAGTCCAGAGGATCAGCAGGCCAGGGCAAACGATTGCCAGACCCGCAACTTGGCTAAAATCCTGCTAACCACTGCCGCCAGTGACCCTCAGGAAAAGCAGAGGCGCCTCAAGCAACTGGCCAGGGGGCCAGGCAAGAAAAGTGGTTTCCAAAGGGGATGTCCCAGATTAGGTAGAAACCAGTGTGCATACTGCAAAAAGGAAGGACACTGGGTAAAAGACTGTCCAGAAAGATCTCCGGAGCCTACCTTAAATGAGCAAAAAGTCCTAACCCTAGAAAATTAAGGAGGTCAGGGTTTGGATCCCCTCCCTGAGCCCAGGGTAATGTTGAAGGTGGAGGGGAAACCCATGCAATTCCATGTGGACATGGGCGCACAACATTCTGTCCTGTTAAAACCACATGGAAAAGTAGCAAATAAAGTCTCATGGGTGCAAGGGGCCATGGGCACCAAGCCATATCCGTGGACCACTCAAAGAACGGTGGACCTTGTTGTAGGCCAGGTGTTGCACTCCTTCATAGTTATTCCAGACTGCCCATACCCCCTGTTAGGCCGGGACTTGTTTACCAAGGTGGGCACCCGAATCCACTTCCACTCGAAAGGCACCGAAGTCTTAAACAGAGATGGGTACCCTATCCAGGTGCTTACAATCAACCTAGAGGACGAGTATCGCCTCCACCAGGGCCCACCACCACCAGCAGAAGATATAAACCAATGGTTGCAGGACTTTCCCCAGGCATGGGCAGAGACAGGGGGAGCAGGACTAGCCAAACACCGGCCGGCAGTGTTCATTGAACTCAAAGCGGGAGCCGATCTGGTCAGGGTCCGACAGTATGCAATGCCCCTAGCCACACGAGAGGGCATAACTCCTCACATCCAGCGGTTACTAGATGCAGGAATACTGCAGCCCTGTCAGTCAGCCTGGAACACTCCCCTGTTACCAGTAAAAAAGCTGAATTCCAATGACTACAGGCTGGTCCAGGACCTGTGTGAGGTCAACCGGCGGGTGATGGACATACACCCTACAGTCCCGAATCCCTACACTCACTGCTCTGCCCCCAATCAGAACATGGTACACTGTGCTGGATTAAAAGATGCCTTTTTCAGCCTGCTCTTGGCCCCATGGAGTCAGGACATTTTCGCCTTGAGTGGACGGACCCAGAGAGAGGCATCAACGGCCAGCTCACCTGGACGCAACTACCCCAAGGGTTCGAGAACTCGCCCACCA
Source organism: Carlito syrichta (assembly GCF_000164805.1). Lineage (NCBI taxonomy): Eukaryota > Metazoa > Chordata > Mammalia > Primates > Tarsiidae > Carlito > Carlito syrichta. Next base: position 1,020,718 of record NW_007248078.1, read on the forward strand.
TCTTCGATGAGGCACTACATGAGGACTTGGGTGAGTTCTGCACAAGAAACCCCAACCTGACTTTGTTACAGTATGTAGATGATATCCTACTAGCGGCAGAGGACCAAGACACAGACTCTGGGCACCCTGGGGTACCGCGCCTCAGCCAAAAAAGCACAAATCTGCAGAACAGAGGTGAGCTACCTGGGGTACAAAATAAAAGAAGGGCAGAGGTGGCTGATGGATGCCAAGAAAGAGACAGTCCTAAAAATTCCCCCACCACAGAATGTACTACAAGTATGCGAGTTCCTGGGTTCAGTGGGATTCTGTCGCTTGTGGATACCTGGGTTTGCTGAGTTAGCTAAGCCGCTATATGAGGCCACTAAAAACAAACAGGATTTTGTTTGGACAGAGGCTATGAGCCAAGCCTTTAGCAGCCTCAAACAAGCGTTACTCTCAGCCCCAGCCCTTGGGTTACCTGATTTGACGAAGCCATTTTAGCTATATGTGGATGAGCTAAAAGTACAGCAGCTGGGTCCCTGGAAAAGGCCCATAGCCTACCTCTCAAAAAAGCTAGATCCAGTAGCAGCAGGATGGCCCCCATGTTTAAAAATCATTGCAGCGGTTGCCACCATAGTCAAGGATGCTGACAAAATAACCATGGGGCAAGAACTGTATGTCACTGCCCCCCATGCCATCGAAGGGGTGCTCAGGCAACCGCCAGATTGGTGGATAAGTAATGCTCGGTTAACATACTACCAGGGCTTACTTTTATTTATTTATTTATTTATTTATTTTTATTTATTTATTTTTGAGTGAGTCTCACTCTGTCACCCAGACTGGAGTGCAACCTGCTGGGCTCCGGCAATCCTTCCGCCTCAGCCTTCCAAGTGGCCGGAATTATAGGCATGCGCTACCACGCCCGGCTGATTTTTTGATTTATTGTAGAGATGAGGTCTCGCTGCCCAGGCGGGTCTCGAACCCGCGGGCTCAGGCAATCCACTCACCTCAGCCTCCCAAAGGCACGGGATTATAGGCTGAGCCACCGAGCCCGGCTAGGGCTTACTTTTAAACCCCGCTAGAATCTTGTTCCAGATCCCCACCTCCTTAAACCCAGCTACGTTGCTCCCCAATCTGGACTGGGAGGCACTCCTCCATGACTGTCAGGAAATCCTGGCCCAGGTACCTGGAGTGAGGCCCGATCTCCAAGACCAGCCCTTGCCTAACGTTGAAGCCATCTGGTACACTGACGGCAGTAGCTTTGTCTGGGACAGGACCAGGTATGCAGGGGCCGCCATAACCACAGAGATGGAGATGGTTTGGGCAGAGCCACTGGCAGCCGGGACTTCAGCACAAGGAGCTGAGTTAGTTGTGCTAACCAAGGCACTGACTCTAGCAGCGGGAAAACGAGTAAACATCTACACCAACAGCAGGTATGCGTTTGCCACAGCACACGTACATGGGGCCATCTACAGAGAAAGGGGGCTACTGACAACAGAAGGAAAAAGTATTTAAAATAAGACTGAAATTCTTAAGTTACTACAGGCCCTCTGGTTACCTAAGGCAGTAGCCATCATTCATTGCCCAGGGCGCCAGACTGCAGACACACCAGTAACCAGGGGCAATTGCTTGGCAGATTTAAAAGCAAAGGAGGCAGCTATTTCTGTGGACTGTGTCTTAGTGACCACGCTGCCAGATCCAGGGCCACCAACATTGCCAAACAGCCCAGAGTACACAGAGGAAGATTTAAACTGGATCAAACAACAACCAATGGTGCAATGTTTGCATGGTTGATGGAGGGCGGCGGACTGCAGCGTAATTTTACCAGAAAAATTAGGACAACGGCTCATCACAAAAATGCACAGAAGTACGCACATGGGAATAAAAAAAATGAGAGACCTAATACACCATGCAAAAATAAGCATCAAAGACTCACACCACAAAATTGCACAAATCGTGGACAAGTGCCATGCATGCTGAGTAACTAATGCCGCTACACACAAATCTAACCTAGGAACCAGACTTAGAGGAGACTGGCCAGGAGCACACTGGGAAGTAGACTTCACAGAAGTAAAGCCTGGAAAACATGGTTACAGGTATTTACAGGTGTTTATAGATACTTTTTCAGGTTGGGCTGAGGCGATTCCCACGAAACATGAAACTACTCAAACAGTAGCCAAGAAGCTCCTAGAGGACATCATGCCAAGGTATGGAGTCCCTGTCCAAATAGGATCAGACAATGGACCAAGTTTTGTCTCTAAGGTAACACAGGAACTAGCTCAAGTTCTTGGGGCAGATTGGAAATTACATTGTGCATATAGACCCCAAAGTTCAGGACAGGTAGAGCGTATGAATAGAACATTAAAAGAGACCCTAACCAAATTAGCCCTGGAGACTGGCAGTGACTGGGTGACTCTCCTTCCCTTCGCCCTCTATAGGGTGTGTAACTCCCCCTGTAAGATGGGCCTCACCCCTTTTGAAATCATGTTTGGCATTCCGCCACCTATGGTTCCAAACTTGAAATCTGAAACACTAGCTGAGTTCGATGACCAACAAATTATTTTTTCTTTGCGGGCACTGCAAAAGGCACATGAACAGGTGTGGCCCTTTCTAAAGGCTCTCTACGAGACCGGGCCACCCCCAGACCCGCACCGTTATAGACCAGGAGATTGGGTGTACATCCGCCGCCACCAGCACCAGATGCTGCAGCCACGCTGGAAAGGGCCCTACGTTGTTGTCTTAACCACGCCCACCGTAATCAAGGTAGACAGCATCATCCCTTGGATCCACTACACCCACGTCTGACCAGCTGAGCCGTTTACAGTACTGCAAGACTAGTGCCGGAATGGAGAAGCGAACGGGACAAGGACAATTCCCCGAAGCTAAGATTGCGCCGCTCTCACTTATCCCCACTAACATCATGTATGTCATGTCTCTTATGTAATGCATCAGTAAACCCCCACCAGTCCCAAAAGTTAACTTGGCAGGTCATAGATCTCACCACCAGCAGCATTATCTGGCAGGCGTCTAAAGTAACCCCTCCTCGAACTTGGTTTCCAATCATCGAGGAAGACTTAAAAGCTTTCTTTCCAAGTAATGTCTGGAAACGTGCCCACCCTGAAGCAGTTCCCCTGGGGGCACATGACACCAAAACCTACTATATACGCAGAAGGTGGGCCCTTGTGCATCATTATCCTACATACAAGAGATTCTATGTATGCCCAGGGCATGATCAAGATAAAAACTGTAGGGACGCCACTGAATACTATTGCCCCAGTTGGTCTTGTGTCTCCACGGGAAACGTACCATGGAAGCCTGCCAAAACCAGTGATTTAATCATAATGAAAAGACTATCCCCTCTTTCCGAACAGTCACCTTGCTTTACCTCTGGACATTGTAATCCCATAACTTTAAGCTGCACTGAAAAAGGTAGAGCAGCTAAAGGATGGGAAATAGGAAAAACATGGGGAATTAGATTGTACGACTCAGGACGCGCAGGGTGGAAAGATCATGGCAATTTCTTTATGATCAGACTAACTTCTCAGCCTAGCCAACAAACCCTCAACATGGGTCCAAACCTGGCTCTAGCACCAAAACCTAGACTAAATGTCAAACCAAATTTTAAACCCTTAACCACCATGTCTACACCAGACTCAAACAAGAATACCAACCAGTCAGCTACCGCTTATGCAGGTTCTAAGGCCACTACAGTTGTTTCTGTCCAAAAGAAGCCCCTCTAGTTGTTCCTGACCCTACCCTACCTATGCAGACACGGGCACTACCCACTTCAGGTCCCTACCAACATCCTCTCTGGCATTTGCTAAAACAAGCCTACTTATTTCTCAATGCAACCAAACCCGAATTCACTAAGTCATGCTGGTTATGTTATAACATTCAGCCTCCTTATTATGAAGGAATTGCAGTTATGGGAAACTATACAACCAAACAGGTTCCAAGCTCCTGTAGATGGCAGCCAGCAACCCAGGGGCTCACTCTTCAGTCAATAACAGGCCAAGGACTATGCATAGGGTGTCCCGAACCAAAGTTCCGGTCCCTATGCAGCGTTGTACAGCCCATATCCAGCTTAAACTACCACTTGCCCCTGGAAGACAGCTGGTGGGCCTACTCTACAGGCTTAACTCCTTGCTTCCATGGGCAGGTGCTGAATCAAACCCATCAGGGCTTTTGTGTACTAGTTCAACTGCTCCCAAAAATTCTCTACCATTCTAATGAGGATGTACTCAGGTGGTTTAGCACAGAGGCCCCCCAAAGGGACAAACGGGAGAGCCAGTCACTGCCATCTACCTAGTGGTTATTCTTGAACTCAGACTAACTGGGGCAGGAACGAGTATAGCCTCCCTAGCTACCCAGAGCCGTAATTACAATAGCCTCAGAGCTGCCATAGACATAGATATTGAGAGAATTGAAGTCTCAATCTTTCACCTGCAAGAATCCCTAACCTCCTTATCCGAAGTGGTCCTATAGAATCGCAGAGGACTAGACTTGTTATTTCTGCAGCAAGGTGGAACATGCACTGCTCTAGGAGAAGAATGTTGTTTTTACACAGACCACTCGGGTGTTGTCAGGAAGTCTATGGCTAAGGTAAGGGAAGGATTGGCAGAACGAAAAAAAGAATGAGAACAACAATACAATTGGTTTGAAGCCTGGTTCAACCACACCCCCTGTTTTACTACATTAATTTCTACCACAGCTGGCCCCTTAATTGTCCTATTTCTCATACTTATTTTTGGGCCTTGCGTCATCAATAAACTTATAGCCTTTGTTAAGGATCGAGTCAGTACCGTTCAGCTTATGGTACTCAAACAGCAGTACCAACCACTTGGCATCCACCCGTGTTGTCTCAGCTCTCCTACCCATTTTCAGAAAGGCCTTAAAAAAACCCATGTAAACCCATGATTGGGTCTTATCTTTAGGTTCCTCTGAGAGCGGGGAATGAGGGACCCAAGAAACTTAAAAAGCTATACTTGTTGTAAAAGAAGCATTCACCATATTTTATATATCCCTACCTCACGTTTACTATATTTTATATATCCCTACCTCACATTCACTATATTTTGTATATCCCTACCTCACGTTCACTGTATTGTATATATCCCTACCTCACGTTCATTGTATTTTATGACTTCTTAGTACTTTAAATCCTATCTCAGACCCCGTAGAATTAGGCACATGTCGGGTGCTGGGTAGTGACTGATTGTGTAGTTATACAATGTCTTAAGCAGTGTTTGTACTTAGAACTCTTGTTAAGTGATAAGCCTCTTTCAGACATTCCTTTGCTTAGATTGCAGTAGACTCTGTGGCACTAGCCACTCTCCTGGTGGGCTCTATGTTGGTTCAAACCTCCGGCTCCCATGCCAAAGTTAATTTACATGCAGTGACTGTGTAAACCTAGCTTATCTGACATTCCACTCTGCCCATTTAGCCGTTTCCCGTCAATCTCAGGCAACTAAGCTAGAGCCCACGCAAACCAGAAAATAAACCTACCAATTCCAAGTGCCCCCGTATCCGTTAGGAGAAATTACCCAATCAGGTAAAAACAAGTTTAAAGTTCTTTCCCCTCCCTCTGTAATTGTGCATAAAAACTGCTTGCCATACTGGATTGGGGCTCTCGTCCCTGAAGCTGCTGCGTCAGTTTCAAACATGAGCCCAGACTCGAGCCTGAATAAAGACCCTTGTGTGTTTGCATCGGAGCTGGCTCTTTGTGATCTCTCGGATTTAAAATCTTGGGTTTAACAGTTATATTCTTACACAGATATTTTATTGTTTAACACAATTTAGATTGTATTTAATGTATTTAGAGTTTCTGGGGGCAATGTTAATCATTGAAATATTTATATTTTGCTTGCTATTTATCCTTAAGTAAGGAAAATGCATATAATTAATGCTGAAAAACACAATTAAAAGTTTTATTTATTAACAGTTATGTTAAAATAAAGTACTATTATTTCCAAATATAAAATTAATAAGAAATAAAGCAGCTGTAAAAATTAATGGGCATTGATTTTAAGACAATGAAAATAGCACAAGAAATTAAAATATAAAAAAAATCTAGCTTTCAAAACCTTAATATTTGTACAGTATGCATTAAAAATCCAACATTTTTTCCAGCAAATAAAGATGTATTCAAACATAGAGAATTTTTAATAACTTAAAATGTTGTATTGTTATTGCATGTAAATTTTAAAAATCCTTAATTACGCTGCTTTTAATTTGAAAAATTTCAAGGAGTAAATATATAAATTTCTTGAGATTTTTTTGCACTAATAATGTTTTTTGCAAATTATATTGCTTTATTAATAAGAAATTGTATATTGGACTACCACTTTTAGAAACATTGGCCAAACTTTTACAAAGTATTTTATAATGACAATTTAATAGTTTTTATTTACATAAGTTTCTAAGAATTTTAAAAATTTTATATGTAAATATTTTACACAGATAAGCGAGTATGTGACTTACTGTGCAACATATTCTCTATATTTGAGATTTGATTGGGTGAATAAATCTGTGAAATAGAAAAAGAGGTAATTCATAGCAAATATTTGCAGATCATCTCACATGTTTCTAATTCACATACCTTTAATTTAGGAAGTCAAAACAATATTAACTCCATCCTTCCCCGTCTAAAAATGAGATAACTAACTTCCAAAGATTCTTGTCTCAAAATAACTACTACGTAGAAGACAGAGGAAATACAAAGCATTCTGACCTACACTTTGGAATTTTTCTCTATATTTGCTGCATTTCTAATAAACTATGGTTTTTTCATCTCATTTTCAAATTCTTATGATCCTTGCAAGAAATCTGTAAGGGAGGTATTATTATCATTTTCCAGATTAGAAAACTGAAGCTCTTAACATAATCTTTATTTCTTAATAAACTGAAATAATTTTTTAAAATATAGATGATATATTAAGTGCTTTCCATAGACTAGCCTCTGTGTTAAGTCCTTTTTGTAACATTTATTTAGTCTTCCCAACGGTATAAGTTAGATTTTAAAGTCACTATTTTAAAGATGGAGAAGAAACTGGACTTTAAAGAAAATAAGTTAAGTCTTACCTCTTATGTAAGTAGTAGAGAGAAAGTTTGAAACTAGGTTCTTCTGACTTCAGAGAAGAAGCACTTCCTGTACAAAAGACTTGATGCTAGAAAGGAATTCCATAAGGCATATTTCTAAGCTTTTAAGTATGTGGTCACATATCTATTTTGCATATCTGAGAAAAGAAAAATACTGTCAGCAAATACTGTCAGTCCTGATATTAACTCCTTGTTTTGATTGTTCCTTTGGGACCTGAGAATCTACATTGCTATAGATAGAAATGCTAAAGTTGAACAACCTTATTCTAATTTAATAAATAAAAAATTTTAGTAGGGTAGTAGGAAGTGCATTTTAAAAATCACTGTATATTTCTGATAAGTTTATCTCAGAATTATTGTAATGAGGGCCAGATCATTAGTTATCATACCAATTTGTTTCAAGCATGTGAGCTGTATCGTCAAATTCAACGTAGCTGTTTAGTAAATGAACTTGTTCAGGAATATAAATGATTCAATGCCATTCATCTTTGAGATGTCAAAAAATTTTAAACAGAAAGACCTATTGAAGACGGATTATGATTTTTTACTTTTACATATGAAAGATAGCGGTCAGTTTTTTAAAAGTGTAATAAACACTTTAAACAGCCCTAGTATGAAGTTACAAGCACATAGCGACTTATCAACAGGGACTGCAAAGAAAGTCTTATAAGTAGATTTATACCGTTTCTTACCACAATAAATACAGACATTTAAAAAATATACAAAAATGGTAGAGATACCATCATATATTTTGAGACTAAGAAAGAGTTCAAATACATTGCAAATAACAAATACACACAAAAATGCATAAATATATATAAGTTGAAAGGGAACTTGGAGTGCAGATGCAGAACTTATGAAGCTATGAGTACATTGTATGCAGCAAAGCAAGAAGTGAAGTAACTCAAATGGTACCACTAATTTTTGTCAGTGTACAGTGATGAGTATTGATCATGCCTCAAGAAACAAATATCCTACTACAATCCCAAGACTGATAATTGGCAATGTAACAGGGGTAGGATAAAACAAAAGAATCCATATGTCAAGCAGATGATGGAGTGCAACAGATGGAGTATACAGAAATTTGTATTACTTTTCCCTATTAAACAGACTTATAGAACAGTTGAAGAATAGAAACCAGAAAGCTTTTGGAAGAACAGAGTAGCCTAGACTGTAGAGTAGCCACGACACTTGCCCAAAGGCTTTATTTGATGTGAGCAGCTTGCTGAGTAAAGGGAGAGCACCTTGCAGAAACAATGACTCTTTCTCATTTTTCCTTATTGTCCTCAGATGTGAGATTGTTTTTGGTTAAAATTTCCATTTGTTATGTATTAGTCTACTTAGCTGTTTTTTTTTCCTTTTGAGCCAAACTTTACATTTTGTATATTTTTCATTTGGTATATTTAAAAAATTTTAGTGCTATTATTTTTGCATCAATGCTTAACTATAATTTGCATAAAATGCATCAATTTAAAGTGTACAATGTAAGTTATGAAAAAAAAATACCTGCATAACAATCTCCACAATCAAATAAAAATATTTCTCTTGTACTTACCCCTAGTTAATCATATCCCACTCCAACCTAGGCCCAAGGCAACTACTGATCTACTTTTTGTCACTGCCAAATCTGTTTGTTTTCTCTAGCTTTTATACACATAGTATTTACAGGGTGCACTTTTTTGTGTGTGTTGGCTTCTTTCTCTCTGCCTACTGATTTTGAGATTCACTGAGATTGTTGTATATATAAGTAACTTCTTTCATCTTATGACTAGGTATTACATTGAGTGAATAAAGCACAATTTTTATATCCTTTCACTTGATTGTAGAAGTTTGGGTGCTGTCAGTTGGGCTATTAGGAATACAGCATCTTATGAGCATTACTATACAAGGATTTGTGTGGACATAGGTTATCTCTGTTGGGTAAATATCTCACAGTGGAATTTCTGAGTTGTATGTATGCATATACTCATGCATGTGTGTGTCTAAGTGTATATTGAAACTTGAAAGGAATTGCCAAAGTGCTCTCCAAGTACATGTATCATTTTGTATCCTAAGCAACATATGAAAATTTTTTGTTTCTTTACCTCATAAACATAGTGAGTTTTTTCATTTTAGCAACTCAAATGGTATGCACTAATATCTAACAATTATTTGAGATTGCATTTACCTAATGTCTAATGATGCTGAATCTCACAGGCATAGGAATTTTGGATTAAAGATTAGAATGTGGATTTTTTAAAGGGACATTTTTCAGTCTACCAGCATCTGATCTCTGGACCTTAAAGATTCATGTCCATTCTACAGGCAAAATGCATTCACCATATCCCAACATTCCTCATTATAGAATCAACTCAATTCAAAAATGTTCCTTAGATACAACATTCTTAAAACCTTGTAAGTCTTCTACATACGCGATGGGAATTTATGCCATTAGTAAGGAGTTCTCCATAGATATTTACTGGTTTATACCACTTCTGTTATTGTCATTTCTTTCTTTCTGGTCACATGATTCTAATAATCCTTGCTGCCATTTTCATGTTGCCTTCATCTTTCTTTGAGTTTAATGTTCCTCTGTGGGCAACTCCTTAGGGTCCCTTCCCACTGTGGGAGCTTTGCTGTCTTCTTAATAAATCCTGCTTTCTTAAAAAAAGAAAAAGTTCCTCTGCTTCCATCATCAAGACTCTTGTGACCGAATTTCGGGATTTCCTGAAAAATTCAGGGTAATTTCTCCATTCAACCTCCTTAGTTTAATTGCACATTGGGGCTTGTTTTTCTTGTAAGGTTACAGGAATTCATTAGGACCTGATATCTGTTGGTGGACACTTTTCCTCCTGTGAGAAATAACTTCATTGGTTGGGCCCACACAACTGGAAGTATGGGGTTCTCACCTAATGAAATGGAGACTATTGCAGAAGAAGCACGTTTGTTCTTAGGGTTTTTAGAAAGTACATATACAGCATTGTAATAGCACATAATGAGTTCTCAAAATTATAACTCACTATTAATTGATGCTATACTTAATTTTTATTGTTGGTCATTTCTGAAAAATATACTATAAACCTCATTTAAAATGTAATGAACTCTTCAGATTATTAAAGGTACATCTAATTCAATTCTTTTGTGAATATTATTTTCAAATTTTATATAGTATTGTTTTATTAGATTTGTCCTGTTTGATTCTTAAAACTTCTAAACTTTACTCTTTATTATATCAACCATTAGGAGAACTTCAGATTAATGATCTCTAAAACTTAGCTTGTAAAATTTTAGATTTTTCTAAAACTTCAAAGATTCTTTGAAAGACAGAGTGATAATTAGATTATATTTAATTGCCAAAAATATGAATAATTGCTTGTTAAAAAATAAATAAACATCCTTTGAGGAACTTTCACTAAGTTTAAATAAGATTGAGGCTTTTTTGTTTTGTTTTGTTTTAATAGTATTTGCTTTATATCAATATGGAAGAAAGTTTAAGATTTAGGTCCAGAAATCCCTAAAATTATGTTTAAAGTTATTATTTTAACGCTTCTGTTGCTTTCTCTCTCTCTCTCTCTCTCTTTTTTTTTGCTATCCATTATAACTGTGAACAGGAACAATATGCTACTCATATTTTTAAAAATAGTCACTGTCACTCACTAGTGAAGTGTTAAAAGAATTCAGAGGTTACATATCTCAAATGTAATAAATAATATTTACTTGATTTTGCTCTTCTGAGAATAGTGGCTGTAAATATCATATAAATTTAATTTTTATTTTTGACCAAAACAAATAGTTTATAGTCAATTAAGTTTTAAAATGTGTTATATTTGTGGATTAGATTTTCTATTGTACTATTTTATTGTACAAATTTATGTAAGTCAAAGATTTAAATACTGTCTGTTAGGAAGGGAGGAAGATGGTGGCAGAGCCAGTTAGACTATGTGAGTCCCAGTGTGAGTGAGTGAGTGTATGGAAAATTTTGTGAACTTTTTTGTGAGTAAGTGGGCATGTAAGTGACTGAGTGTGGAATCCGGAGCAAATGACTGGGGATCTCCTGGTGAAGCAGCTGGTACCGCAGCTGCTCTGCTTGGATTCTAGCACTTCCCAGGGTGCAGACGCCCAGTGCAATTTAAATTTTTTGATTTTTTATTTTAAAGATGTGGGTTACAACTCAGGATTAGGTATGCAAATGTTAATTATGCAGGTACCATTGTTGATGTGGTGTGTCCCTCCCTCCCCTAGCAGTGTCCCTCAACTGTTTATCCCATCCCCTTTCCCCTGACAGTTTTCCACTTCTGCTCTCTTGTGGCAGATTTTGTAATTGTTCCTCTCAGCTGTTCTCAGGTAAGCCCCTCTGCGGTTTCTTGTGGAGTTGCAGCCTTATTTATAGTCTCCCAATTATTTGCTGCATCCCAGAAACTCATCTCACCACAAGGGATGCACACAGACTAAAAGTTAAAGGATGGAAAATGAGTTTTCAGGCAAATGGATCACAAAAGAGGGCAGGATACATGATATTAACATCAGACACAACAAACTTTAAACTATCAAAAACTTAAAAAGACACAGAGGAAACTACGTAATGATAAAAGGTTCAATAAATTAACAAGAAATATCCATCCTAAGCATATATGCACCCAGCAGAGAAGCACCAGTGTTTATAAAGCAACTATTAAGTAAACTTAAAAAAAAAAAAAAGATTAACTCTAACACTATTGTAGCTTGGGACTTAAATACCCCATTAACAACCCTAATGGATCATAGAGGCAAAGATCAACAGAGATCTGGAACCTCAACTTGATGCTTGACCTAATAGATACCTACATAACACTCCACCCAACAACCACAGAATATACATTCTACTCATTATCACATAGGTTGTACTCAAAGATCGATCACATCCTCAGCTATAAATCAAGCATGAACAAATTTCATATGACTGAAATACTGTTATGCACCTTCTCAGACCACAGTGGAATAAAAATAAATATCAACATCAAAAAAATTTCTCCAAAACCCACAAAGACATGGACACTAAACAGCATGATGCTGAACAACTACTGCGACAACACAGAAATTAAAAGATTCTTTAAAACAAATGAAAATGAAGAAATATCTCACTAAAACCTCTGGAATGCCGTGAAAGAAGTTCTAAGAGAGGAATTTATAATTCTATGAACACATATCAAGAAAATGGAAAAATCTCAAGTTAACAGCCTAACAAATCACCTAAGGGAGATAGAAAGTCAAGACCACCAAAACCCTAACTTTAGCAGAAGAATCCAGATCACAAAGCCCAAATACAGGACATAGATTACAAAAATATCATAAAAAGACCAACAAATCAAAACACTAGTTTTTTTTGGTTTTGTTTGTTTGTTTGTTTGTTTCGGAGTTGGAGTCTTACTCTGTTGCCCAGACTGGTGTGTGGTGGCACATTCCCAGCCACCACAGCTTTGACCTGCTGGGCTCCGGCAATCCTTCTGCCTCAGCCTTCCAAGTAGCCAGAACTACAGGCGTGCATTACCACACCTGGCTAATTTTTTATTTATTGTAGAGACAAGGTCTCACCAGGTTGCCTGGTGGGTCTTGAACCCGCGGGCTCAGGCAATCCACTTGCCTCGGCCTCCCAAAGTGCTGGGATTACAGACTGAACCACCAAGCCCAGCCAAAAAACTAGTTCTTTGAAAGAATAAACAAGATTGATGGACTCCCTCCCCCAGTCAGAATGACAAAGAACATGAGAGAAAAAGCCCAAATAAACACAATCAGAAATGCAAAAGATCAAATCAAACTGACCCAAAGAAATACAAAAGATTATCAAAAATTACTATGCACTCCTATATGGAAATAAACTTGATAACCTGAAGGAAATGGAGGACTTTCTATCATCACACAAACTTCCAAGTTTGAAACAAGAAGACATTGATACACAAAATAGACCATTAACAATGCAGAAAATTGACTCAATCATAAGAAAACTACCTACAAAAACACAAGTCCTGGACCAGATAGCTTTCCAGCAGAATTCTACAACACATACAAGAATGAGATGATGCCAATTCCACTGAAAGTATTCCAGGCAATTGAGAAAGATAGGATTTTCCTCAAATCACACTGATTCCCAAACCATGTAAAGATCCAACAAAAAAAGAGAACTACAGACCAATATCCCTAATGAGCACAGATGCAAATATTCTCGACAAAATTCTTGCAAATCGAATGAACAGCACATCTCAAAAATCATCCACCATGACTAAGTAGGCTTCATCCCTGGGATTCAGGGCTGGCTCAACATCTGCAAGACCATAAATGTAATTAAATGCATCAACAGATATGAAAACAAGAAACATAATTATATCATTAGACGCAGAAAAAGTTTTTGATTGAATCCAGCATACCTTCTTGATAAAAACCAATGAACACCTAGGCATAAAGGAACATACCTCAAAATAGTAAGTGCCATTTACAATAAACCCACAGTCAGAACATTGCTAAATGGACAGAAACTGGAGGCATTTTCTCTGAAAACCTGAACAGGACAATACTGCCCATTCTCACCTCTTCTGTTCAACATTTTGTTGGAAGTCCTAGCTAGAGCAATTAGACAAGAGAGGGAAATCGGGAGTATCAAAATAGGAAATGAGGAAGTTAAGTTATCCCTCTTTGCTTATGATATGATCCTATAACTTGAAAATTCAAGAGAAATCTGTCAAAAGCCTCCTTTTGCTGATAAAGGACTTTGGCAAAAGTCTCAGGGCACAAAATAAGTGTGTAAAAGACAGTCACATTCTTGTACACCTAAAAACAAGCAGGTAGAGAACCAAATAAAATGCACAATCCCATTCACAATAGCAAAAAAAAAAAAAAGAAAAAAAAAGAAAAGAAAAGGAAAAAAAAAAACAAAACCTCAGCATCTTCCCAACCAGAGTATTGAATGACCTTTACAATAAAAATAACAAAACACTGCTCAAAGAAATCTAAGAAGACACAAAAATATGAGGAAATATTCTATGCTCATGGATAGAAAGAATTAACTTTGTTAAGATGTTCATCCTACCAAAGGCAATCTGCAGATGCAACACAATATCAATTAAATTACCAATATAATTCTTCTCATACCTGGGAATGACAATACAGAAATTCATATGGAAACATAAACGACCATGAATAGCCAAAACAATCCTTAGCAAAAGAAAAAAAGCAGGAGCTATCTCACTTCCAAACCTTAAGCTATACTATAAGGCTACAATAATCAAAACAGCCTGGTATTGGTATAAGAACAGGCATATGGACCAATGGAATAGTACAGAGATTCCATAACCAAAACCTCAATATCTCAACCAACACATCTTCGACAAAGCCTCCACCAATAACCACTAATGAGAAAAGAACCTATTTAGTAAATGGTGCTGGGAAAACTGACTGACTACACGCTGAAGATTGAAGCAGGATCCCTGCCTATCACCATGTACAAATGTCAACTCTAAATGAATTAAAGCCCTAAATGTAAAACCTTGATCTATAAGAATCTTAGAACATGCAGGAGACACCCTTACAGAAATTGGAGTAGGCAACCAATTCCTGATCAAAACCCCGGATGTCCATGCCATAAGAAATAAGATAGACAAGTAGGACCTCATTAAACTGAATAGCTTCTGCTAAGCAAAAGAAACCATCAAGAGAGTGGAGAGACAACCTACAAAATGAGAAAAATATTTGCCAACTGTATATCTGACAAATGCCTAACACCCAGGTTCTATAATGAACTAAAATGCGCCTAAAGGAAAAAAACAAAAAAACAGTCCGATTAAAAAGCGGGCAAAAACCATGAATAGACACTTCTCACATGGGCAGCCAATAGACACATGAAAAAGTGCTTAGCCTCACTAATCATCAGAGAATTGCAAATTAAACCACATTGAGATACTACCTAACTCCAGTAAGAATGGAGTTAAACATTTAATAAAGCAAACAACAGATGCTGGCAAGGATGCAGAGAAAAGGGAATGCTTCTACACTGCTGGTGGGAATGCAAACTAGTTCAACCTCTGTGGAAAACAGTGTGGCAGATTTTAAAAGAACTAGAAATTGACCTTCCATATGACCCAACAATTCCCTGACTGGGAATATACCTGGAGGAACTCAAATTGTTCCACAAAAAAGATATCTGCACATGCATGGTTATTGCAGCACTATTCACAGTAGCAAAGACATGGAACCAACCGTGTTGCCCAACAAAACTGAACTGAATAAAAAAATGTGGCACATCTATTCAATGGAATATTACGCAGCCATAAAGAAGGACAAATATATGGACTTCACAACAACTTGGATGTATTTAGAGTCTATCACACCCAGCTATCTATCACAGAAACAAAGAACAGAATACCATATGTTCTCACTCATAAGAAGACCCTGAACATTTACCATAATACTATAAGCAAGGGATTAGCAGTAAAGGGATACTGCTGGGGTGAGTAAAGGTGGAGGGGACACAAGATCAATAAAGGTGGAAAACACCTTTACTTTATTTACACCGAAGTACAAAGATAAAGCTCAAAAAAGGCTTGGAAAAGATCTTTGGGGAAAATTTTTTTAAGATATTTTATAAAATAAGGTATATCTATTGTAAAAATAAAGAAAGAAATGTTATCTATCAAGTCTACAAATATGTATTTTATGTACTCTGTTGTAGAAACTGTTCTAGATGCTGGAAATATAACAAAAAACCAAACAGAGAGCTACACTGGCCCTTACAGAGTTTACATTCTGAAGGAGTAGAAACTAGAGCAAACAAATAATTCAAAAAATAGACTAGATTAGATAGCAACAAGTGTGTGAGGAAAAATAAAATAGAGGAGACATGAGTGATGAGAAGTGACATTGTAATTTTCAATAATGTTGACAGGTTAGACTCATTGGAAAGTGGCTATTCAAGAAGAAGGAATGACAATCATGTGAATTCCTGAAAGAGAGCATTTAGTGAGAGGAAACACTGCTATGTTAAAGAAGCAATGATAACACCACTTTGCCTCCAGCAGAGTGAGGAAAGGGTAACAAGAGTGGTGGAAGAGGAGGGTAAAGGAGAGGGGACACCTGTTGGGTCAAGTCAGACCATGTGAGGATTTTGATTTTTTGATTTTTGCCTTGAGCAAGATTTCTTTGGAAATAGTCGTCTTCAGAAGGTTTTGAACAGAAGAGCAAATGCTCTGATTACCTGAATAAGTGATTATTTCCTTGTGGAAAAAGCTCAGTCTGGGGTAGGGGATGGGCTGAGGTGGTAGAAGAGCGGGAGTTGATCAAGGAAAAGGATTTTTTCAAGTTAAAGATGTGTTATGACCACCGAGTAAGCGAGAAGTCACACCTGCAAGCTGAGTCTAATTAATTATGCGGTTTTTGGTTTGTTTGTTTGTTTGTTTATTAACACGCAGGTCAAGAGCAGGCAAACGCCAGGAAAAACTCTTGACAAACTAGTGATGTTTGTGACAAGTTTTTATAGATAAAATTTGCAGTGTTGGCTACATAGCAACTTAGTGACCATAGTAACTATTACTAACAACTTGGCAACCAAAATGGGAACTTTTTATTGTTAGGGAGTTTTGGTTAATTTCATGTCCTAGGTATAACTGGTGCCCAGAAAATACCTGGAGTTCTGCCATCAAGATATAGTTTAACATAGTTACGTAGAGACAGGGTAGAAGAATAACTATACAAGGGAGTTACCTTGGTTAGGTTGTTAACAAAATATAAGAACAAAGTATGAAAATGTAACAGTGGGTTTTGCAAAACATAACATTTGATTTCAGTTAACATAGTATACAATTACAATTACGTGGAACTTATGGCTAAGGAGTTTTGTAACAGTCAACAGGAAATGGACAGCACGACCTGCCAAAAGGAGACAAAGCTGGGCATCTGTGGTCATGGGAACGTTACTGTAATCACAGATAGGCATTGAGAAGTGATTCTTAGGTCAGGCAGGCAAGTAAAGATGGAAGTTTTAAACAAAATAGAGTAAGCTGGTTAATACTATTATTTTGCTAGAAATTTGATTTTATTAACTGATTTAGCTCATTTCAGATGTCCAACATCTACAATGATTAAAACTTATTTCAAAACTGATGCCCAGTAATATGAAATCATAATTTATTACCTTTGTATTAAATAAAACTGACCAAACATTTTACATTATTACTTAATGCGACAAAGTTGTTGTATGCCTTAGGGCCTGACTCTAGAAAAATAAACTAAAACTAAGAAAAACAATTAGAAGTAGATAAATTAGGAGACACTTTAGTTGTTATCTATATCTTACTTCATCCAGAGCTACTTCCTCAAATAAGTCTTGGATGTGACTGTGATACAGAAAGCTTAATGACTGTGTTGCAAGATTCTTTATAATATATTTCAGGAAGATGCTCTTATTTCCATGGTTTAACTGATTTTTTTTTCATATTTATTTGCCCATATCCACACAGTTCAATAGTTACAGACGCTGAACACTTGAAATGTAACTGGTCTGAATTGTAAAGTTTTACTCTAAGTGCAAAATGCATGCTAGATTTCAAATATTTAACATAAAAATGCAAACTGTCTCATCAATAATTGTTTTTATTGATTACATGTTAATGTAATTGATTAAAAAAATTTTAGATATGTTGAATTAAATGAAAAAATTTATTAAAGTTAAAGTTTCCAACCTCATTTTATCGTTTTTAGAAAGATGTGTCTGCTAGAAAATTTAAAGTTGTATATGTTACTCAAATAATATTTCTATTGAACCTTGTTGATTTAGAAATCAGATGACTTCTAAGGGTAGTTTTTAAAGGTACAATTATAATATAAGAATAATAAATAGAATAAGACAGCGTCAAATAAACTTTTTACATGCGGTGTTTATGTATATAATATTAATAGAATAAATAATTGGGAAAATAAATAGTTCAATTAATGGTAGAGGTACAAATGGATGACTATGTGTAAAAATTCTGGTTCTTCTGTGAGAATCAGAGCCTTCTACAGTGTATCAACATTTTAAAAAAGTAAATTTAAGGATAAAATGTCCAAAACCAAGAAACTCGATAGCCTGAAAGATTTTAGACTAAAAACAGTATAACAGTACTCGTATAGCATCTGGTCACAAAAAATTGTTTGAATCTTTTTTACACTGATTATTTTTCATGGCCTTTTGCTTTTTTTTCATACTTTAGTATTTTTAGAAGTTGCATCAAGTATTTCAAAAAGAAACTATTCCATGCACAACTATATTTTTAAATAAATTCAACATCCTGGCCTAAATGGGTCAAAATGTTCTATTGTTTTCCTTCTGTTAAAAAAACAATCATTTAAAAATATCCTCAAATTGCTCTTTAAGAATTTAGACTTTATTTTCTATTTACACACAGCTCACTTTAGAGTGTGGTTATGGGGGAGGCATAATTAAAAAAATAATTAGTAAACAAACAAATGTGCTGTTTCCATATCAATACATTATGGAAATGTCGAGATTTTTTACTTTTCCTTTTTTACTTAGACTTTGTTGTTTACCTTATCATGTGTTTAAATCGACAGAGGCATAAATCCACATGACAGATAAATAGGAGAAAACTGACACTGGTTAAGAAAAAAAAAGTTGCACTTTTTTCTAGATAGAAGAATCAGTGGTAGACCTAAATTCACTCTATAGAATGTTGAAGAGACTTTGTGGGAGCATGAATGCAAGTTCGGTATAGAATCTTCTCTTGCACTAGATTTATGTTTGAATGTTCTCAGTCTCTCGTTATCCCTGCTGTAAGTGTCCCACAAGGACTCCACCTGCTAAACACTTGGTTACTGGAAAATCATGAAGCTCTGTCTTCTGAAATCCTTCTATCCAACTTGTCTCACTGAAACTCTGGTTTCTATCTGACCTGCTTGCTATGAACTGGCTGTTCTTTCAGTCTATTATTGCCTATGGAACAGACCTCTGCATATCCTTGCTCTGTGCTCTGCTCTACAGTGAAGAAATAGCTTCACTGTTCCTAAATCCAGCCTCAATTCTTGATAATTCAGCCCATGAAGTGAGACCTCTGGAAAAGTAATTTCATCCAGGAGAGGCATGTGTGAGGAGAGCTGGGACCTGTGTCTCCTAAGACTAACATCATCATTAGTAAAATTCCTAAGCCTATAAGATTTCTAAATAAATCTGGTTGGGGTTTTATATTTATAAATTTCTTTTGTCAACTTTATACCCTACTCTATTCCATGCTTCTTCTGAATTCAATTTTCTTCAATCTGAAGTCTGTCCCTTTTGTAATATTTACCACGAGAATCTGGAACTAGTAAACATTATCTGTCTTCTATTTTTTTTTAGAAATCTTTATTTTGTACAATATTACTGAATGCTAGTTAACTTTTCTGGATATAGGATTCTGCTTGACATTTACTTTTCCCTCAAACTTTGGAGATATTATTCCATTGTCTCTTGCCTTTATTTTTCTGATGAGTCATCTGCTGTTATTCTAACTACGGTCTTTTTTTTGTTTTGTTTTTGATACCTAAAAAATTATTTTTCTAACGTTTGTTCTCAAATATCTACTATACATTTTTGGTTACGGCTGTTCTATGTACTTGTATTAGCATGCCATCCTGTGTTAGTTTACTTCATTATGTGGCTTAGAAACTCCAGTTTATGTATTTTTAAATACTTGTGTTTTCAGCAACCATCATTTACCCAGCTCTACTGGTAAGTGAAGATATACAAAAACAAACAATATTGGCAAACTCTGTCCACTAGAGCTTATTTTATATGCGATAATCACACAAGTAGGTAGAGAATTTTAATATAGGGAAATCAGGTCTAGACAGAGATTGTACAGAGTATGTGGAAAGAATTGGATGCATATAAAACATCAGTCAAACAATACAGTGATTTAGGAGGCAAGATTAACTAAGAATGCCAGCAGAGTTAGACATCAAAAGTCTAAGGCAAGTAGAAAAGGTTTAAAGCAGTTATTGTAGAGATTTAGAGCTAAATAGGGACACATATTATTATTGTATATTGTGAAGTAGTGGTTGACAATTTTTTTTTGTGTGTATGCTAACTTGCAAAAGCCTTTTGCAATTTCTGGCAATTATGTCAAAATATAATCAATCTTCATTATTCATCAATTTCATATTTGTGAATTTGTCTAGCTGCTAAAATGTATTTGCAACCAACAAATCAATGGAACTTTCACTGTTTTTTATGGACATACTTACAGTGGCAACAGATTTGAATAGTATCACAAAGATGTTTCCAGCTGTGGTCAAACAGGTTTCTTTCACCATGTTGCTTAAACAGAAAGTTCAGTTGATTTATTTTTAAGTATATATATTTTTGTAAGTCTCTGGTTTCAGCTTTCACACGGTAAGCAAGTGTCCTGTTGTGATCTATTTAACATCAGTTTTTTGAAAAATTATTTTTCTTTGGTGATTTGGCTATCTGAAGTAGCTCCTAAGCATAATATTGAAGTGATGTCAAGTGTTACCAAGTACAACAGGGCTGTAATGTAACCTAGGTGGGGGGAAATGTGTGTTAGATATGCTTCATTAGCATGACTAACAATGTCATTGGCCATAAATTCAATGTTATACATTGATCCATTTATGAAAATGCTGTGACCAGAGGCTCATAGGAATGTAACTCTGAATTTCTCCTTGAAGTAATGATTTAGTAATCAATGATTCAGTGTTTATGGAGACTTCATAGAATATATCTCTGCGGTTTGGGAGGCCGAGGTGAGTGGATTGCCTGAGCCTGCGGGTTTGAGATTCGCCTGGGCAACGAGGCGAGACCTCATCTCCACAATAAATCAAAAAATTAGCCAGGCATGGTAGCATGTGCCGGTAATTTCAGCTACTTGGAAGCCTGAGGTGGAGGGATCGCCGGAGTCCAGCAGGTCGAGGCTGCAGTGGCCTGGAGCAGCCACTGCACTCTAGTCTGGGTGGCAGAGTGAGACTCTAACTAAAAAAACAAAAACAAAAACACTGTGAAAAACAAGAATCCACTTTACTTTCATAATCTTTCACTTAAAAACATTTAATTCAACATGATACATACAAAAAATTTAGGACAATGAAAATCATATTGATTTAATTACTACCTTTCTTTCTAAAATTTTTTGTAAATGTTCTTCTAATTTTCCATGGGCTTTCATAAACTCATAAATATTTCATAAACTTTTTCACAAACTTCTTTTGTTTACAGATTTAGTTTATTCATTTTTATGAAAAATGTCTGCCATATACCCTAATTAACAAAACCAGTCCTCTTATCAAAACAATTAGTTGAATAAGAATTACATTCTATCTAAAAATCTCTTCTTTAGTTAAAATAAATATGGTAATAACATTTTTTGAAGAGTAGTATAAAAAAGGAGTATTGAAATATGAAGACTGTCTTGCAAAATATGCAACTAAAGAAAATAGAGTGAAATATTTAAATAAATTAGTAGTATTCAAATAACACATTTTATAACGTTAGAAAACAATTATTATTAAAAATATGATATCACTCATTTTTGTAGCAGTATTAAGACGTAGTAAAAATTACAAAATTATAAATTCATCAAACGAGATTATAAAAAGCTATAAAATTATTTTGATGACATTTATGTGTGTCTATCAAAATTTAGTTTTTAATTTTTAGGAGTACTTAGAATCTGTACATCAAAAAACTCCATTAATTTTTAAAATATTTTAATTTTAAAAAATAGTTACAATTCAGGGTTAGGTATACAAATGGTCATCGTACAGGTACAGTTTGAGCCTCACTTTGGTTCCCATTTCACCTGGTTTGAGATCAGGTACTCTTATTGATGAAGTGTGCACCCCTCACTCCCCTGGCAATTTCTCACTACATCAATCCCTTTCTTACAGTATTATCATAATTGTTCAGGGTCTACTTATGAGTCAGAGAATGTGGTACTCAGTTCTCTGTTTCTGTGATAGTTCACTGGGTATTATAGACTCTAAATCCATCCAGGTTGCCGTGACGTTCATAATTTTGCCCTTCTTTATGGTTGCATATTACTCCATCATGTATACGTACTACATTTTTTTATCCAGTCCGTTTTCAATGGGCAGCGTGGTTGGTTTCATGTTTTTGTTAATGTGAATAGTGCTGCAATAAACATGTGTGTGCAGGTTTCTTTTTTGTAGAGTGATTTGAGTTCCTCCAGGTATATTCCCAGTGAGGATATTGCTGGGTCTTATAGAAGGTCCATTTTTAGACCTTTTAGGAATCCCCAAACTGTTTTCCACAGAGGTCGTACTAGTTTACACTCCCACCAACAGTGTAGAAGTGTTCCCTTTTCTTCACATCCTCTCCAGTATGGGTTATTTTTTTGAACTGATGATGGCCATCCTGACTGGAGTTAGTTGGTATCTCAATGTGGTTTCAATTTGCATTTTTTCGATGATTAGTGAGGCTGAGCATTTTTTCATGTATCTGTTGACTGCTCGAATGTCTTCTTTTGAGAAGTGTTTACTCATATGTTTTGCCCACTTTTTAATAGGGCTGTTTGCTATTTTCTTTTTGACATGTTTGAGTTCCTTGTGGATTCTAGATACTAGGCATTTGTCAGATATAGTTGACAAATATTTTTTTACCATTCTGTGGGCTGTCTCCCTACTCTCATGATGGTTTCTTTTTCTTTGCAGAAGCTTTTCAGTTTGATGAGGTCCCACTTGTCTATCTTATCTTTTATGGCATGGGCACTTGGGGTTTTAATCAGAAATTGGTTGCCAGTTCCAATTTCTATCAGTGTGTGTCTCCTGCCTTCTAAGGCTCTTATAGTTTGAGGTTTTATGTTTAGGTCTTTGATTCATTTAAAGTTGATTTTTGTTTATGGTGATAGGTAGACGTCTTGTTTTAATCTTCTGCACGTGGTCAGTTTTCCCAGCACTATTTACTGAATAAGTTCTCCTCTCCCCAGTGATTGTTAGTGAAGGCTTTGGTTGAGAAATTGAGGTTTTGCTTCTGCAATCTCTATCCTGTTCCATTCATCTATATGTCTGTTCTTATAACAATACCAGGCTCTTTTGATTATTGTATCCTTATAATAAAGTTTACAGTCTGGAATCATGATACCTTTCATTTTGTTTCATTTTCAAACATTTTAATATATTTTAATTCTAAAACTAACTGATTAGAATACAATTTTTAATTTTTATTTTATAATTGATAAATCATAAAAATCACATTACATGATTAAAAAAGAAAACTGGCTGTAATTGAAAGATATATTTAATATAGTATGATTTGATAAAAAGTTTCAACTATATTAAATATGAAAATATATAATAATTTTATTCTTAATATTTACTAGTATGCTTCAAAAATTTGATACTTTTGGATAATAATGCAGTTATCTGTAAAACAATCAGCATCACTAGTCTGTATTTCAGCTACTTGAAGGTGATTTCCTTCCTGATAACAACATGCTTTGAGGATGAGAATAAAGATCTATAAAAATAAGTTTTTATGTTTAAATTTGTGAGTATAGGGAAAAACATTTTTAACATTCAGGGTTTCTTATTAATGATCTCATTACTCTCATGGTATTCTTCCTCAATAACATTTATTTATTTATTTATTTTATATTTTTTGAGTTGGAGTCTCACTCTGTCGCCCAGACTGGAGTGCAGTGACCGCTCCCGGCCACCGCAGCCTCGACCTGCTGGGCTCCGGCGATCCTTCCGCCTCAGCCTTCCAAGTAACTGGAATTACAGGCATGCGCTACCACGCCCGGCTGATTTTTTGATTTATTGTAGAGATGAGGTCTCGCCTGCCCAGGAGGGTCTCGAGGGCAGTCCACTCACCTCAGTCTCCCAAAGGCGCGGGATTACAGGTTGAGCCACCGAGCCCGGCCTCAATAACATTTATTAAAAATTGTCAGAAGAAGGAGAGGGCAAATAAACACTCCCTCAAAAGTATTTATTGAAAATTGACTGAAAATGAAAGGGAAATTGTTTTAAAATAAAAATTGTATTAGTCCAACTACTCACTACCAAATATACACATTCCAAATGTATAGTCCCAGACAAAATACCCTGTTTTTTTGGTTTCAACCTTAACAGAAACTTGCTTAAGAAAAACAAGGAAGATTTGAATGTTTATATCATTTTGTTCAGTCACTAAATAGGTTTACCCTTGTTGAGGCCTTGGAAAACACCCTTATGGCAATACAGCATGGTGTGATCTGGGCTGAGAGTGTGATATGTCTTTTGTTTTGTAAAGTAGGATAAAGGCTATTAAAAAAAACCAAAGATTTCTCAAATGCATGAATTTAGAAAACAATACATATGAAAGGTGGAGATGAAAAATTATTTCCTTAAAACTAGTGTTTGCTTCAATTTTTCATTAGTATTTTTTGAAAAATCTTATTTTTGTGCCCACTGTTCTGTATCTCTACATCTTAGATTCAAAAATTTGGCTGAATTTGTCTGTTACTTTATAGAATGTTAATCTACAACATTGTGTGTGTATGTATATTTTTACATAAAAAAAATTACTGAACATTTCAGGCATAGGCACAAAATAAAGAATGATGGACTGCTTCAAAATTGTATTTTGCTAGGTGGCCTGTCAGGCACAGTGGATGACATTGAAAATAAATATTCTGCAATAGCGTACCAGGAAGTTGATGAGGCTAGAGTGAAGGCAAAAAGTTTCTGAAAGATCAGGAGAACATGGTGGTAGTAAGAATTTGGGATTCCTGTAGAATTGAAGTACAGTTCTTCTAGAGTGACCACAAGAGAGATCCAGAGGCAGATTGCAGATAGTTTTTGAAAAATGGTATTTTTTGGTTATCTTTCCAAAATTGAAAGAATCTAGATTTAGTAAAACTACTTTGATGTGGTCAGAGTCATGAGACTGAGTCACTAAAAGGACATAGAGGAGGAATAGGCATAGCTTGTTTGTGCTTTGTAGATAATGCATTTTCTATAAATTGAAAATTTTGGCAAGCCTACCTCAAGAAAGTCTATTAGTGTCATTTTTCCAACAGAATGTGCTCAACTTTGTGCTTCTGTGTCACATTTTGGTAAGTTTTGCAAAATCTTAAACTTTTTCATTATTATATGTTATAGTGATCTCTGATCAGTGATCTTTGATGTTATTGTTGTAATTATTTTGTGGCCTCACAAACCATGCCCATATAAGATGGCAAACATAAGCAATAAATGCTGTGTATGTCCTTTACTGCTTTACCAACAAGACAGACCTTAATCTCACTTCCTCATCTTGGGCCTTCTTACATCCTGAGACACAATAATATTTAATTAGGCCAATTAATAACTCCACAGTGGCTGCTAAGTATTCAAATAAAGAGTCACACATCTCTCACTTTAAATCAAAAACTAGACATGGCTAAGTTTAGTGAGAAAGTTATTTTGAAAGTTAAGGTAGGCTAAATGCTAGCCAAACACTTAGCTAAGTTGTGAACGCAAAAGGAAAAATTCTTGAAGAAAATTCAAAGTGTTATCCCAGTGAACACACAAATAAGTGAAATAGCCTTATTGCTGATAGAGAGATAGTTTTAGGGTCTGAATGGAAGATCAGACAAGCTACAACATTCCCTTAAGCCAAAGCCCAATCCAGAGCAAGACTCTTTAATTCTGTGAAGGCTGAGAGAGGTGAGGAAGCTGTAGAAGACAAGTTGAAAGATAGCAGTGATTGGTTCATCTCAGAGAGGTTTAAATAAAGAAACCACTCCACAATACAAAAATTCAAGGTGAAGCAGCATGTCCTGATCTAGAAGCTGAAGCAAGTTCTACAGACAATCTAGCTAAGACAATTGATATGGTGGCTAAACTGTAAATAATATTTTCATTATAGATACATGATCAAAGATTTAGAATATTCCATATACTTACTTGATAAAGCAGCAGATGGTTTGAGAAGATTGACTTCAATTTTGAAAGTTCTACTGTGGGGAAAATGTTATCAAACAGCATTGCATGCTACAGAGAAATCAATCTTTTGTGAAGTGAAGAGTTAACTGATGGGGCAACATCACTACTGTCTTATATTAAGGAATTGCCATAGCAACCCTGACCTTCAGCAACCACCACGCTTATTAGTCGGAAGCCATAAACATTGAGGCAAGATTCTCCATTAGCAGAAAAAAAGCATATGATTTACTAATGTGTCAGGTGATTATTAGCATATTTTGGCAAAGTATCTTTTAATTAAGGTACATACTTTGTTTTAGACACAGATATAGAGATGTTTCATAGAAAGAAGACACAAAAGGCTCATATCTTCCACCTAAAATGTTCTTCTTCTTTGTAAAGAGTTATTTGAAAAGCCATCTCATATTTTTTTAAATCTCATAAATACTTTTAAAAGGAAATTTTTCTCAAATGGTTGAATCCAGAACTGAAAAAAATTAATACTTAGTAAAAATTATGGAAACAATCATTAGAGGCTTTTTAAACTAAGAAGGCATTTTTGTGAATAAAAAATTCAAAAACTAAGTGTATAATTTTTGCTTTTCTTTCAAATTTTGAAATTTATGTGTGTACTTTATACTAATGATTCTGGACTTGAAGTCCACAGACTGAGAAAAATAAAAGAGAAAAATTTGCTGTACTTGTAGAGGTTAAGACTTCACTGTACATACTACCTATAAGTTGAGTGTCCATGTTTACATATATCTAAGACTAACTCTGGCTCTGATATGAATTGATCCTCTTGTGGGGGAAAATCCATCACAGCACCATAAGCACAGGTCTTGATTTGAAAATGCCAGGCATCAAGAAGCTCCGAAGGAGCTGAGGACACAACCTGGAGAGCAAGGCTATTTCACAGCAAGAGGGAGTCAGATGAAGTTATCCTTGTTTGGAGAATAGTTGTTGAGGGATGATACTAGGAAGAGGGAAGTGCTATTTTTACAGATTAGTAGCCATTGCTTGGGTTATTTGGTTTTCATCAAGAGAGGGAGAGTAAGAGTTAGGGTCTAAGATCATATGTTAGGGGCATGATATGGAACAGCTACAGTGACAAGAGCTTGTGAGGGCCATGTGGAAGTGTTTTAGTCCTTAGTGTCTCTCATAAACTTCTATTCATATTTTATCAATAAATAAATTTCAAAATCAGTTTATATTCATAGCAAAATTACAAACCATTTAGAGTTCAGATTTCTTCATATTCTAGAAATAAATGTTAGCTCTTTTGATTAAAATATGGATTCAGTGATGAATCTGTGTGTAGTTTAGTTTCAATGTCTAGACTGTCATTCGTGCATTTGAATAAATTATAATTAGATAAATTTATAAATTAAATTAAATAAATTTATCTTTTATTCATTGGCAAATATTTATTAAAGACATATTATGTGCCAGGTTGTTCTAGGTACTCAGTACAGAAACAGAACAAAAGAGAGAAAAAGATCCCTGCCTTTAAAAAGTTTGTATTCTTAAACTATGTTATAATGTCTTGCTAAACGGTGACTTAATAATAACTTCATATCAAGCTGTAATATCTCACCAAGCTTAATAAATGCTAATTTGAAAAATATAAATTTCAAGTTTTCATATATTGATGAATGTAAATTGCGAGAAAGAAGGACCTTCAAATGTGTAAATATGCCTCATGTGGGTCATATTTATGGAGTTCCTTCTTATTTTAAGACATTTAAAAATTATAAAGAGAATGAGGTCATCCAATACACATAACACCAAAAAAACAAGTTGGGATGAGAATATTTTAAATACAAAATTTATAATAAATAAGTTTGTTTTGTAGCATGAGATGTCCTTAGTTTCCTAATCTAGAATATTTAAAAATTTCCCTTAAAATTAGTTTTTAAAGAGATGTAAAGAAAGAGCTAGATAGTTGAATGAAAGATTCAAATAAACTCTACAACCCTCTTCGTATTGTCCTAACAAGAAGGGGAAAAGAAAACTCTTTTAAAAGGCTGAATAGATCTGAGAGAACTTTAACTTAACCAATACTCACTGACCTTGGTTGTTTCATAGGGGGTCACATTTTATTTTTGAACAGCTAAACTGTTGAACAATATCTGCTATGCATTGGAAGTAAAAACATTTTTCTGCATTTATCATGTTACTGTAACCACTCCTACCCCGGTTCACTGAGGTGATCATTTTTTTTTCAGCCTAGAGCAGGACAGAAGTTCAATGAAAAAAATTCATCATATCATGAGTCAAAAATTTAATACAACAAAATTTCCCTAGTTGAAAATCTTAACCCATTTTGAACCTAAGAGAAAATGCTTCAAAACACATTAATTTACATATTTTATAATTATAAATGGTTATACATTTGTTTGTCATACATGTATAATAGCATTTGCACATTTTGATTATTTTATATATTTTGTATTTAGCAGTAATGAAAGTAAAAATTATCCTGGTTATTAAGCCATTATATTAAAACATTCTACAATGGATTTTCCTTTGTTCAGTGTGTCGGATTTTTCTTCACACTACCATTCTCTAAAATCACTTCTAAATAGTGACTTCAACCCCTTTTTTGATTTCAAGCTTTAGTTTCCTAATAGGGAGATATACAAACAAATACCATTTTGAGGTAATCGATGGTATTTTTAGCTAGAAGAATACAAGTGTGATAACCATCAGAGTCACTAATTTGGAAATTGAAGGGTTAAAGGAAAGGAATTCAGATACATTAAAGTGTGCACAGTAGTCTTTGACATATTCAAATCTTTATGAAAAGAAATGGTTAAAAAATTTACACTCTATTTTAATTTGGGTGGGAAAAAGTTTGGTTTTGTTTGTTTATAAAGGTAAAGACCAAAAATAGCAATACCAGGAAGCCACCAGAATAATTATATAACTCTAAAGGCAAAATATAGCCTGTGATATGTTGTCAGTTGAATTCCGTATTTAATCCTTATGATAACTCACAGAGTCAGATTAAACCTGACCTGAATTTCCTTCCCTTGTACATTCTTGTAATAACTTTTCAGTCCTTGACATTTCCTGAATTTTGAGTTATATGATGTCAAGGGTTCATTTTTGAAGAGTTTTTCCTTAAGAAAATACATGCTTATATGTTGGTTTGTCTGATTTTTTTTCTTGATGCTGTAAAACCAAATCTTACTAAGTGGTATTCAAAATGTTATGAAAAATGATAAAAGGCCAGGCTATTTGTTTATTTCTTTTCATTTTTCACCTGTGTATTCCTGATCTTTTATTCAAGTTCATTTTGTTATGTTGGGGTCTATCAATCTTGCTATTATGTTAAAATCCTATTATATAAAATTGAAATGATTTGCCTTCAAACTGGGATAAAACTTTATATTAATTTAACACAGACTTCTTTATGGATACATAATTTATACTACCATAACTTTTGTTTCTGGTGCCTTCATTAGTATCCTGTGAGCAGCTTCACCTAATACAAATCTAATCTATTCTAAATCTATTCCACTGTCTAGCGTAATTATGACAGAGGCAAGGAGAGGATGAGAGAGGAGGGGGATGATGACTTATTTTTCAGTATTATGGAATAAAAGGACTGTCAACTTCTCTCATTTAAATTGTAGTTTTTCAACCTCACATTTAACTATTATAGCTTACTACCTGGTCAGTTTGATGTAATAAACAATTATTGAACATTTACTAAGTGCCAAGTCACTGTGCCATAAGGAACACCAAAATGTTTGAATATACACAGTGTTTCAGAAGTTCATAAGTTTGGTGGAGATAAACTTAAACATAAGTATTGAGTCAAGAAATATATAACTCAGTAATATGTAGAAACAAATTTTATGAGTGATCTATGTAGAAAATTCAGTGTTCTCAAGACCTGTTCTGAAGAGGCTTCATAAGGAGGTTGAGCTTCAAACTGCCCCCTGCTTGCTATATCATGTCCATTTTCAAATTAAGAGGGCCCAATCAGAGCTGTGGGTATTTGCTCTTTGATGCTTTCCAGAGGCAAGTGTGACAATTCCGTGAGCGATGTGGTACAGACTGCTGATTCTTAGTGAAGAGGGTTATTAGTTAAATACACCAAAAGTGTTCCCTCTAGAATTTAGGCTAGACGATATGGAGGAAGGTGATTTGCCAGTAATGAAAGGAGTTCAGGATGAACATCCATTTAAAAACAAAAATGCAAAGAGGGATGGACAGAGGAATTATTCCTCAGAGCTACCTTGCTGATGGAAGGCGTTGTTTCATTCCATAACATAAAATGGCCG
Source organism: Carlito syrichta (assembly GCF_000164805.1). Taxonomy (NCBI): domain Eukaryota; kingdom Metazoa; phylum Chordata; class Mammalia; order Primates; family Tarsiidae; genus Carlito; species Carlito syrichta. The sequence continues at coordinate 1,050,987 of NW_007248078.1, forward strand.
AAAGCCAAAAGATACAGATTAATTTGACTCTGAGTTAGAAGAGTCATTTGTCTTTAACAGATTAATTTGCAGGACATCTTCCCAAGTGGAAACTAAAACTCTAGTAGCAGTCAGTCTTTCAGAAGAGCATGGCCAGCCAACAAGTATAGGCGATATACTTAGAAAATGAGCTCCTGGTAAAAGGATGTGATAAAAAAAAAATGGAATGGTGGTTTGGGTCATATTGTGAAAGTATTTAAAGCAATGTGTTATTCATCAAATAGGGAATCACTTAAATGTCCATTTAAGAATGGTGGAGTAGTGGGAGTAGAAATAGAGAAAGCACAAGTCTCAGTGTGCCTGAGATAGCCCAGTGTCTTTCTCGTGGTTCCAATGTAATTATTAACAGTTTCAACCTCAAAGTGTTCAGTTGGAAAGTTGAATTATATGGTCATCTAGTAAGGACACTTCTGCTTGTGAGACTCTTTGTAACTTCCTTACATTTGCTGACAGATTATTCCTGTTGACATGCCTGTAGATAGTTTTCCATATAACACCATGCAACTTCGGATCAATATGCATAGACAGATTTCTGAAGTTCTTGCTGTTTGAGTTCAACTCCTTTGAAGCACTTACTGAAAATGCTGAATTTCAAAGCACATACTGGCTCCTAGGCAGTTTCTTAGCACAACAATTAGTCAAATTTGGACAATAAATAGCTTCATTAGTTACTCCTTTAAGCATTTGCAATACAAATATCTATTTGCAGCATAGATTTTGTTTTTCTGCTGCTAATAAATTTGTAGTTGATACAAAAGAGAGTTGTATTTTTGTTAACGATTAGCATTTGCTCTCTTTATGTAAACACACTGAAATATGGGTAGCCCGAAGTGAAAGGTAATAGACTGTAATATCACATGGCTTTAAAAGAATGTAGTAAATAGTCCCTTCTCCCACCATGCAACTTCCTAGTGTGGTCAGAGGCACTTTTTGTTATGCAAATGGCCTATTTAAAGATAACATGTGTACAAAGGAAAGTAATAGAAGGTCATTTCTAAGACTGGACAGATGGATGAAAAATTCCACAGAGTGCTTTGCCAAGCACCTGGCATTATTTGAATGACAGCTGATGATTAGAATCACAAAGAAGAATTTGTATTATCACAGGTGACAGTGTGACTAATTGAAGAGGTTGCTTATTATGGAATTGGTCAGTTTCCGTTCAGCTACATTCAGGCTCTGAGGGCTGCAGAAAATGAATACACAGCACACAGTGTTTTCTTAGGGGAACTAAATGAAGGTGGGAGGAAGAGGGGAGGAAGTCTTGCTGAGGGTGTAACGACTCACAGCAGGCTGGAGATGTGTGCTGCTGAGAAGATGCTCACAGCACAGTTTTAAAGTTGCAGAGGAAATAAGTGATAACATACCTTAAAGATAGATTTTTTTAAAATGTCATTTTGTAACTACACTCGACCACAGCTTCTTTTGGAAGCACAGAAATTCCGATGGGTTTGGGCCTCATTATGATATGTATCTCTGTTTTCTAGATAATAGGATGCCACCAGGCATCGCGGCTGCATATTTTAAGAATGCCACAGTGCAGACTGTGCCTCAATGAGAATATTCAGAGATTTCACATCCTTCAACAGGGGTTAGCCAAAGGCTTCCCCTAGCTGCACGCGCTGCTGATTTCCCTCTCCTTTAAGCTTTATTGAATCCATTAGGAGACAAACACATCTCTCAGTCGTCAGACTTCTTGCTGACAACACCTGTCAGTCCGTCATTCCACTTCAGAGATAGATACTGTAGGGCGTCGTTTGACAGAATTAGAAAGAAAATGGGGGAAAAACGTATCTGAGATAATTATTCTCACAAAAGGAATGATACAAGTATTATTATTTGAAAATAAATGTAAGGAACCACTTAGAAAGTAAAAATTAGAATGGTTTTGCAAAATACTGATCAGTGATGATAAAAATCATGGCGGGTTTTCAAATATAGCAAAGAAAATTGGAAAAAACGGATGGTTTGGATCAATATCAGAATATATACCCTTTTCAATATCCATTTATTCTGAAACGCAAACATTCTCATACACATTTTTGTAGGGGTAGAATATTAAATATCTCAGTCTGCAAACAAGTTTTAGAAAAGTAATTGACTTCAGGAAAGCTATGAGAATTAATCTTACGGAGCAATTTAAAGCTTACTAAGTGATAGATATGTCTAAGAGTACGGACGTTTTAAGACTCCCTCTTACAAATTCCTCTTAAAATTGGTTTATTTTTTACCTATTAAATAAATAGTAATACCAAACTTGTTATATTATATTATACAATATTATCTATAAACAAAGAACAAATTATTTTTAAAAAGTACATAGTCCTATTGCCTCTTCACTGTTTTTGCAGTTACTTTTCTTAAGATCAATCCTTCACATAGTCAGATAGTTTTGATGCCAAGACTGGCAGACAGACACACACATACACACACACACACACCATATTCACACAAATCTTTTAAACTGTTTTGATTATTGTTGTTTTTCTTTGTTTTGTTTTATTTATATAGCTTATTTTACTTTTTTTAAAAGCTATTTTAGAATTGTTTTTTTCCAGATATAACAAAGCACTTCCTCCTCTGTGAGTCATGCAGGAGGGAGTGAGCATGCTGGGATTTCTTCCCTCCAAAGAGTGACAAAGTTTTTTTGGTTTTGTTGTTATTTAGTTTCTCTGTCACATTTTTCTTGAGGATAAAAAAGGTCAACCTTGACCTCCATGATAAAAAAAATGTTAATTAATGAAAATGAATTTTTAAAAACCTGTGAAATGTGATACTTTCTGAGATGACAATAAAATAGTTTTTCTTGGGAAAGTATTCTTATTAGTTATGGTTTATTATTTATCATAAATATATTTTTTTCAAAATCAATGGCATATATCTGCTAGATATGTAGGCATTCTACAAAAACCATGTGTAATTTGTATTATTTCCAAAAGGAGAAAATAATTTCTAAAATTTATGCTTATGACTTTTTGGTCACAAATGACTGTTAATTTTGTCTAATTTTGTGTATTTTTTCCCCTACAATTTCAATTTTTTTCTTTATTTGTGTACATGTGTATATATGTATATGTTATATATGTCTGAATATTTATGTCTATGTCTACAGCTCTTTTCAATCTATTTTTTGTTAAGGAAGTCTCTATTAAATGATAATTTTAATAATGACAACAAATACTGTTTAAATTCGTTTAAGATATGAGGTTTCCTAGTATTATCTATGTTACAATTCCTTCATTATAATAGTGTTTATCAAAAAGAAATGCCTTCACTGACTTTTTGGGAAAAATGTTTCTAAATACAAAGTTGACCAGGTGCAGTGACTCACACTTATAATCCTAGCAATTTGAGATGCTGAAGTGGGTGGCTTGCTTGAGCCCAAGAGTTTTAGAACAGCCTAGGCAACATAGCAAAAAAAGAAAAAAAAATAGCTGGGTGTAATGGCACATGCCTGTAGACCCAACTACTTGGGAGGCTGAGGTAGAGGGATTGCCTGAGCCTGCAGGATGTCGAGACTGCAGTGAGCTGTGATTGTGCCACTGTACTCCAGTCAGGTGACAAAGTGAGATCCCAATTAAATACATACATACATACATGCATACATACATAGTTGCCCACTTGTCCTTGAAGTACAGCTATGGTGTCATTTTTCAAAATCAGACCCAATACTATATTGCCTAATTTAAAATGCTTTTTTACAAGGAATTATTTTACCTGAAGAAGAAAAATTAAAATTTCTCTTAAAATTACTCTTAGTGAATCCGAAATCCTGGGAATTGTGGGAAAAGGGATATAATACCTTGCTTTTTAAAAGTCACTCTAGCTGATCCTAATGTATGCTGGTATTTCAAAATCACTGTTCTCAAGAATGCTTTTTATTTTAAATGTAAACTTCACATCAAATATACTTTCTGAAGGTAGGTAATTCATTCAGAAATGGCACTCTATACTCACATATTTATTTTTATTTTATTTTATTTTTTTTTTGAGTTGGAGTGTCACTGTGTCACACAGACTGGAGTGCAGTGGCCGCTCGTGGCCACTGCAGCCTTGACTTGCTGGGCTCCGGTGATCCTTCTGCTTCAGCCTTACAAGTAGCTGGAACTACAGGCGCGTGCTACCACGCCTGGCTAATTTTTTTTTTTTTGATTTATTGTAGAGATGAGGTCTTGCCAAGTTGCCCAGGTGGGTCTCGAACCTGTGGGCTCAGGCAATCCACTCACCTCAGCCTCTCAAAGGCGCGGGATTACAGGCTGAGCCACCGAGCCCGGCTCACATCTTTATTTCATCTGAGTATTTTTTTCGGGGGGATTCTGATACCATAATGTTGTGTATCACAAATAATAGTATGTTATTTTTTTTTATGAATGTTTTCTTAAAGTTCACTTTCTAAAATAGTCATTTTGCCTAAGTTCCCAAAGACACTTTTCTAGAAAGACATTGTTATTTTTCATTTGTTGGCTTTTATCTAGAGATTATTTCTAGATTTTTCACAGCTCTACCTTTGGACATACATAGGAATTGAGGTGGAGGTGGATAGATATTTTAGTGTGATCCAGAGCTCACAATAGCCTTAGATTAAAACTATGATTAATTCTATTCTGGCCCCTCATTCTAGGTATTTGCCACTGATCCAGATGATTTGGACATTGGTGTAAGGGATCTCAGTTGCTCCCCCAAATTGTGAAAAGACTAACAACTTTTAAACTCTCCATACTGTTTATTTGTAAGCCATATTATGGGATGCTTTGCAGATGATTAGGTATACTCCCATAACAGCTTGCAAAATATGCATCTAAGAAGGCCAAGAATCAGACTGAGTTCATTTGAAGTTTACCATGTGGCATAAAGCCTTAGAATACTAAAAATTGTGTCAATCATCAGCGATTTCATGGACATTTTGCCCAGGAAGAAGTTACTTAACTTACTGGAAAACTGTCAAATATAGATTACGTAAGTAATTACTATTCTCACAAATTTTTAATACATTTTCCTTAGGAGATTCTTTTTAAAAGTATTTATTGCAATAAGATGTCTACTGCTACCTATTTACCTTAGCAAAGGGCTAGGATAATTATGTCTAGTACTTGATACAAAATGAACATAACATGTAGACTCTAATTATTCCAAATCATCTTAATTATTTGACGGTATACATATCTAAAGCAGACTTGATTTTTATTGAAAAGTATTTTAGTAACTTTGATCAGAATGTAAGGTAATATTATTCACTCAATGTGCAGCAGATAGCATGTGAGTGGATTGAACTTGAAATTGAGACGTAAAATAATTTAGATTAAGAGATATGCTGCACATCAAGAATGAAAAAAATGACTACAAATGTGGCAAGAAACATTGTTGTATTCAGTTTCATTCACTGGGAAATGTTACCTTACAGATATTTATTTTTTGGCAAATAAAAACATAATTTCTTATGATTCTTATGACCTTGGACATATTTTTAAGTTCACCATAAAGAGTAAACTTCATTGAAAGTGATTCCATCTCAGGAGAAGATATAAAGACCAATAAGAATTTATGTATCTTTCTCTCTCTCTCTCTCTCTTTCTCTCTGTGTATGTGTGTGTGTGTGTGTGTGTGTGTGAGAGAGAGAGAGAGAGAGAGAGAGAGAGAGAGAGAGAGAGAGACTTTCAAAGGAGGAAGTAGAAAAACTTGTGAGACTATTAGAGAAAAAAGTGAACTAAAAACTGACTTTCAAATAGAACTTTAGGGACACAATATACAATAAACAGGGATGAGTTAGTGACCATATTTCAGTTCAAATTATAGCATTAAAACAGAACTTCAATAATGAGACCTATTTTTTTTCCAAAAAAAGTTTAGACAATAGAGTTTAACTTCACAGGGAGTCCATTTGACAGATGGTGGAAAGAAAACATCCATCTGTTGATCATTTTTTATCAACTCTAACACTATCAAATATTCAAAGTTATGTTTTATAATTTCAAAAGGAAAAATTGCAAGCTATACATTCTCTAAAAGTTATTAGACTAGCTTTCAAACTCTTCTTCAAACTGCAAAAAAAAAAAAAAAGAAATAGAGAGAGTAGATCTTTGGGATGAGAATAATTGCTCTTATCTGCAGAAATGTATCAGATCATCATTATCAAAAATGATTTTTGATGTCTCTCTGGAACTGTCTCAGCAAGATGTTTAAAAAAGTCAGACAGAAGTTCTTTCCCACTGCCCAGTTTAATGTAAGTTTTACTGGAAGGAGCCATTGTGAAATAAATTTATTCTTAGTAGTGAGCTTGACATAAAACAGGTTATGACAATTTCATGAACCTTTATGTGCCCCGTGCTGTTTACCAGACATTGTGTAGTGTAGCTTCATGAAGCAAGTAGTGAATAGGCGACTTGTGATCTTGAGAGCTACAGAAAAGTAAAAACAGCAAAATCATGTGTTTCATTCTCATAGTACCAAACTTTCTGAATTGTAGTCAACTAAAACTCATTATGGGACCCCCTACTATATAAAGAGTAATATGTAATACAGTGTGGAAGCATTGTAAGATTATACCTAGCAGTTTTTTCTTCTTTAAATAAATTTGCCCATGGCAGGTCTTTCTGCCATGAACTTTCCTTTTTCCTTCTTCTCTTTTTCTCACTAATAAACTTTGTTTTAAAACTTAAAAAAAGAGACTATACATAAATCAAAGTGTGTTATCTTCAGATGATTAATGTTGGAAAGTTTTGCACCAGCCCCAAATCTCTGCTGGTGACCTACATAACCCCACTATTTCTGACCTCCAGGCCTTAGTGCATGAAATGCTCTCTGGCTTTACTGGCTTAATACTCATCCCCTTTCCACTGGGATATGTCAGCCTTATTTCTGAGACTCAGCTTGTATGACTCCAAGGGGAGCCCTTATGCCATGCTTCAGTCCCTGCCTCAGGCTAGGGTCACCATGACCTTTTGCTGCTCTTAAGTTCTCCTGCCCTGAATTCTAGGCAATGTGAAGGCAGAAATCATGCTTAATTGTCATTCTCTCCTCAATATCTAACCCAGGGCGAGACACACAGATGTCCAAACAGTGACCACAAAGACAAAATGTGAATGCACACATGGTGGATGCTTCTCTGGCCCACACTCAGCAGACACTATACGATCCCTGACCTTGCCAGGCAAGTGAAGAGATGAGGGAGACTCAGAACCACACTTCTGTACAACACAAAAGTATTTCCGTTTCAGACTTTTGATTAAATCTACTTTACAGCTTTGGGTTTTAATTTCTATGGTTTGAATGAGAAGAGAGGGAGGACAGATATGGGTGACATTGTTCATAAATGTTGACACTTATCTTGCTATAATCATTTCTAGAGGCAAGGTAAGGCAACATGAGACAAGCACCTATTTTCTCTCATTTTCAAGTGTGTTTTTATATCTTTTCATCTTTTTATGTAAGAAGTTTCAGAAGGGCAGACATTTTCCCCCATGCAATAGTTGGGGTCAGGGTGAACAGAGATTTAAAACCAATCAGTAATAGCATATAAGCATGGACATGTTGGAAATGGTTTTTATTTTCTATTTCTTAACTTCACGACCCTGGGTACAGTCAGACATTCATTATGTTGTCTTTTCAGTTCATCTGAATAGAAACAAATGAAATTTAATCATATGCCCCTCCCCCTACTTTGTTCAAATTGCAGCAGAAATGTATTTGGGTGTGTGGGGGTGGGGAGAGAGATTGAGAGAGAGAGAGAGAGAGTCCTTTCTTACTTTTTCTAATAAATTAATCTGGCCACCAATAAATAATTATAAATTGTATGATCAAGGTCTTTAGTTACTCTATAATCGAAACCCTTTTATTCCCTTGCAAAGTATCATGCTTATGGGTGCAACTCATGAACTTGAAAGAATTGTCAGGGAAAAGGAAAAAAGGAGAGTGATTGATAACCATAAAGAGACATAGTTTTAGTTGATTAAAACATTGAGCTGGCACCAGATTTTGTCATGGATTTCAAGATCTCCATGAAAAATAGAGACCTGAAGGTGATGTGACCTTCAGATCCCTACCCTAATTCACAGACATGTGTAGTCTGTAGAGGGTCAAGTGTCTGTTGACAGATACACAGCAGTGCTGTGCCTCTGTACATAAATCATAAACGACTTCGTTTCCTCTTAAAAACTAGCAGATGATGGATGCTAGAGTTGTGAGATAATGCTCTTCAAACCTCCGGCCCCACAAACTCAACATACAAAAGGAGGAAAGAAACAGACTATGGAGACATGAAGAGGCAGTGGGAGAGGGTTAAGGGACATGTCTCAAGTGAGATAAGAATGTCACCTCTACTGTCTCTGAAATCTTGGGTAGCACCAGCACAGCCTCTCTAACTGTTTCCTGCTACAGATACTGGGCTATGTGAAACAAAACAGTCAAACCCACTAAAAAGCCATTTTGAAGTGGGGCAATGTGATATCGAGAGCCTTGATGGCTATGATTGGGACAGCAGATGCCATGAAACTCAGAGTTTAGCAGGAGAACCTGAAAAAACATTCCATTGAACTAATTGTTAGGAAGAAAGTTGGACAACAATTACTGTGAGTACTTTTATTCTTTAAGATAAACTACACATGTGACATATAGTAGACTCTATTTATTGAAATTCTGCAATGTTTTTAAAACGAGGCAATATTTTCTTGATTACCAAATAAAGCACACCTATTTTTTTCATAGTTGTTGAATGTTGGGTTGAAAATATGGTTTTAGCAGAAGTAAACATTAAAGATAAACTACCTGTCCATCAACACAAATTATTTGATTTTAGAAAATGTACTTTACCACCCAAAGCCTCATAGGTGTTGTGGGTACTGAATAACATAATTTTGAAAAATATTACGTAGAATCATAGACATAAAATAAGTGTCCAATATAAATAATTAATAATAAAAAGAAGTATACCTGATAAATCTTTAAAGAAATGGATTAAATGAGATATACCGTATTTTAGAAGAGATTAATACTAGCCACAGTCCTCACTAGTCTTACCAAGTCATCAGGAAACTTCTAACACAAGGAGCAGAATTAGATGCAAAGTGAGGCTGTTTAGAAACAACAAATTTGCTTATTTCCTGATAATCCAAAAATGACAATAATAATCTCAAGAATATGTTTGTTTCTTTATAATGTGATTCATTTGTATAACTCCTTCAAAGACTATCTTACAAACAAAATAAATGTTATTTCAAAGAGTTTAAGTGTTATAAAATTTTGAAAGAAAAAAAAAGACATTTATTAATCTCCTGAGTGCTCTTTTCCAAGAGGAACAACAACTATTTAACGATCTCTTGACTAGTTTAGCCTTATATTTGGATACCAACCAGTCTTTTTTTTTTTTTTTTTTGAGTTGGAGTCTCACTCTGTCACCCAGACTGGCGTACAGTGGCCACTCCCGGCCACCGCAGCCTTGACCTGCTGGGCTCCGTCGATCCTTCTGCCTCAGCTTTCCAAGTAGCTGGAACTACAGGCGCATGCTACCATACCCGGCTAATTTTTTGATTTATTGTAGAGATGAGGTCTCACCAAGTTGCCCAGGTGGGTCTCGAACCCGCGGGCTCAGGCAATTCACTCACCTCAGCCTCCCAAGGCGCGGGATTACAGGCTGAGCCACCGAACCCGGCTTCCAACCAGTCTTTAATTATCTAAGAATCAATTAGATCCACTGACCCCAAATCAGGCTCTCCAATAATTCTGCTTGATTTCACACTCCTTTTAGACTAACTTCCCCATTTTAGTGACTTTTTCTTTCATTATGACTGAGGTTCCATGAGAGGTATATTTTCTTATTCCAGATGATTGTGTTTTGTGGTCTAAATTCATGATGTATATTACTTGTTATACTTTAAAAATATGGCTTAGATTATTTATTTTTTAATTTCCCCTATACATTTTTAATTTAAGGAATTATAAAGCCAAGTCAACATGACTCTATGTACTGACAGCATGATGGCATTGTCAGCATTGTCAGCATTGTCAGCTCTTGCCCATCTCACAAGACCGCTTTTGAAAGCTGTCCGGCTCAATGTAGGAAACCATTTTGTTGCTGTACAGAATTCTTGCAATCGCTGACTGTGCAGTGCCAGTGTGCTGGCACTAGCTTTCCCTCCTGGGTGCAATGTTTGGAGCATTGCTGCCACTTAAATTCTTGAAATAGAATGGATCGGTTCCAAGTGGCATGATTGGTACAGGCAGTGCAAGTTTATTAGAGAGTCCTGGCTTTGCCCTTGGTCCTGAAAGAACTATATTACTTAAGTCTTAAACAATCTTCATTGTTGTGTGAAAACATGAATGAGGTCTACAGCATCCATTTTATGCTGATAGTTCTGCAATAACAGAAAGCAGATTGCAGCAGCATGCATGCAGAATGTGTGATTTAAGCTTCCTACATAAGGCTTAAAATGATGCTGCTAGAAGAATAAAACAAAGCCAGTTATATATTTGTTATACTATGTTCATATTTAGATAGTTTAATACGGAAGATTTTAAATGCATTCGACAAACCTCTATTATATGAAAACTATCATCTTGCCAACATTTTTTTTTTTGTTAAATCTATATTGATATGCTTACTTTTAGCACAAGATGGCACTTTAACTTCAGAGATCCAATATAATCTCAATGAGATTTCTCTTTGCAAATGGAAATCGTGAGTAGTTCATCCTCTGAAAGCAGAAGCCAGAGCTAGAAACAGGCAAAAAAAAAAAAAAATTGCCTTAAAGATGGTGTTTGCATTATGATGTATGCAAGGGCAGCAGGAGTGGGGGCATGGAAAAAATTGTTGCAATACTCTGTTTCATGAGTTTAAAAATTAAGTGGTAGGTTAATGTTATTGTATGTGAGCAAAGAATGCCTCCAGATATATCTTTCACTTAAAAATTCATATACTTCCTCACCAATATCATCTTCTTGAATCATGTCTAAGATAACTCTGTTGTGACTCAAAACAGCCCAGCCTTGTGTTTGGCATGTGTTACCTCATCAGTGACTGAGAGTCTTACCACTGACATGCCTACTGCTGTGTTGCTTCTTATTTATGTGTGTATGTGTGCATTTACTTTTTACAAGGAATGACAATTTCGGTTGTTCACTGATTCCTTTGGGAGTGGACTGTTCTCGTCTTCATGTATTGTAATGTTTCTGTATCGATGCACCCTATTACTGGATAGCTCCATTGTCTAGTGCTATTTAAAAATCCTCTTGGGAAGGAGCCTTGAGTAGTGTTGAATTTAAGATGCATAAGTTTGTCAGAGTCACTCTTGCCTTTCTCACTTTCATACTTAACTGAAAGCATTGTTAGCTCGTGGGTCTCCTTGTTCTTCATTTTACTGAATAATTTCAGACTCGAGATTTAAAATGATTGGGACAAGTTTGTTCTGTCTCTATGCTCTGTAGTATCCATGTTTGTTAAACTGTTATACAGAAGGAACTAGAAGGGCAAAAAATAGTTAAATAACCTAGCATAATTAGAATTTCATAAAACATATGCATATTTTGCTTTATTCTTTTTTAGAAGCACACAAAATAAAAGCATAGTAGAGTCAGAGTAGAATCATTTAAGGGCATGTAATAATCACAGCTAAACACCTACTTTTGTTTATATAGTACATAAATGTTTACTGAACATTTTTATTCATATTATTTCATTTTTAAAAAAGTATTAAACTCTCTTGTTAATTAATGAAAACTGTATTCTAATTCACTCATTTATAAATAGGTACAAAGTCTCTGTCTTATCTGCTTCAGAGAGTTTTTTTTTCTTTTTTTTTAACTTCACACCTACAGTTATTAAATCCTTAATTGCAGCAACTGAATTCACACTTGCTGATTTGAGCAAAAAGGGGTTTATATGATAGTATTTGATATCTCATGGACCTTTCAATTGCTAGGGAAGCTAGGCTTGGCTGTTATATCCAGAACTAAGTGACCACAGAGCTCACCATACCACAGAACTGTGCTGCCCACAGCTGCTGCTCAGTGTTCTATCCCTCTGTATGAGCACATGGGTTTTCCCTAAAAGAAAGAGATGCCTTTGTCACCCTGCTTGTTAGAAGATGATTCTCTCATATGGACATTAACTCGTGGTTTCTTCTATGTCTATATTTCAGGAAGTCAGGTAGGGTTAGTAAACTTAGAGGATATGTAATTTTTTTCCCCTAAGAAAAGTAGATGCACAATATGGAAACTGTCACAATATATAAAGATGTTGCAGTGGGCAGATGTGAACCTTAGAAGGCTAAAAAATGTTTTATTATTCTGTTGTTTCAGATATAGAACTCAGAAACTGGAACTCAGAAATTTTGAGGTTCTGTTTGTATAAAGAATACCCTATCAGCCCTGAAATTACTAATAGACTCACAATTATCATATTTTAATATTTAAATTATCTGTACTGATATGATCTCAGCACTAAGCTTATTTGTATATATTAGAAATGCTCATTTTAAAATGTGAAACCTCAGCTTCACTTTAGAAAAGATGAGCTTATTATGTATCCCTAAGACTAGAAGAACTTTTGGCACAAAGGTAAAATTCATTGGCTCTATCACCAGCAAAAAAATTAAAATTAAATTAAATTTAAAAATTATTAAAAAAGAAAACCTCATGCCAAAATGCTGGCCCTGGTGTTTCAGAAGGAAGTTTTATTTTTAAAAAATTATCATTTGATAGCAGATCTTATACAGAAAAATATTGTGTAGTTTTATAAATATCTAATTTAAACCCTTCTCAGTGCTACTTACCAATTTTGGTTGATACTATCCATATTTTAAGTTGTATTTTTCACTCACAATTTCTCTTATACTCCTGTACAAGGGTGGTCACCATAGTCTTCCCCTGTCATCTAGTTTCTGTGAAAATCACCTGTTTTTTTGTTGCATTACTTTACTCTGTTTTCCAGTGGTGGTTTCTATGGATTGTATAAGTAGCACCCTGGGAATGATTTATTTGATATGGTCATCTGTCAAGGTTTCATTAAAGTTATGAAACTCTAAGGAGTGTATATCAGTATCTTTTGTAGACATCTCTACCTCTGATTATTCCTTAAATACTGAAGTTTTATTATTGGCAAAAACCCAATGAAATGAATTTATGCAAAAAGAAAATGTTCTGATTCATGAAGTTGGAAAGGAAGTAGAAGTAACTCAGAATAGATAAAAGTGCCTCACAATTTGGGACCAGGGTCTCAGTGCTGCCAGAAATCTTTTTTCCTGTCTTCACTCATATTAATTTAGTACATAGTCTCTATCCACATGGCAGAGACTATGGTAATTGGCAGATCCAACTTTCTATTACTAAGTAGTTCTAGAGGGAAATGGTGTCTTACTCTTGGCAAGTGTATTACCAGTCTCAGAGAACAATGTGATTAAACATACTTGGGTTACTTATCAATAGATTAATAACAATATCAGTAGTCTGGGGCATTAGAATTTTGGGGCCTTTATCAGGGTACCATCACTATAGCCCAGAGAAGAGATTATTATGACTGACAACCACACTAGGACCAGGAAAAAAAAAAAATCTTCCTAAAAGAAAGGGCTACGGTTCAAAACACAAAGAGAAAGAGACTACCACAGAGTTACCCAACATTCTGCCCTACAATCACCTCTCATTCTGTAGACTCTGATGAATCTTTATTCTGCTCCTCGGCTTCAATGCCTCCAGGTTTAACTAGCCCGGAGCAACAAATAGTATAATAGCAACACTGCACGTTCCAATAGCTCCAAGCATCTGTCTGTCTGCTCAGCCAGTAGCTTAATTTTTTTTTCCCACAGCATTTTTTGTAAAGTGTTTATAAAGAGGAGAAATAAACCATGTGAGTTATAGTAATAGAATACCCATTGTAGGAAAGAAAGCATCATAAGTGAGGAGAATTAATTCTATAACTACTGCTGCATTTCTCTAATGCCTAAGCATCTATGATCTTAAGATCAATTTATTGACAACTCTTTTATCTTGTCTTTCACACAAACTCAAGATTATGTCATACCTCCTTCTTTGTGCTCCCAAAGCACTCTTTTAATGATTACATTCAAAGAACATGGAAAACATTTTAAGATCTTAGTATTGTAATGTGTCACCCTCACTTCCTCCCCACCTATATGAGGCTGACCAAAGGAAGCATTGTATAACATTAAGCCCCGAAATGAAGTTTTACAAATGGATAAATCATTGTATTCATTTATCTGACCTGTAGTAATGTGAGAGACTTCTTATGAATGTGTCTTATTAGGTTTGGTGTCTTACATTGCAGAAATAGTGGAATAGTGAGGGACAATTTTTTTAAATTGATCCTAATACCTAGAGAATTTAGGATGGCCATACAACTTTCTTTGGGAACTTCCTTCAGAGATAGTCTGTATGGCTTTCTGAGATGAACAAAAATTATGCCTATCCTTACAGCAAAGGTTTTAATGTCTATATTTGAATTGGAGATTATAGGCAATCTCAGATTATTCGAGGAGTAAAATCTCTGGATTTCACCTCAGGAACTGTGTAAAAATATCTTTTTATACACATTTACTACATACAAGATCTCAACAGTCTTACCTGTCTTCACAAGCTATTTAGACAAATGTCTCAGATACTTGATATTTCAAGGCATTGGAGTTTGTGGTTGGTTACATTTCAAAAATACTGTTTGAATTAGAGTTGCATCTAAGATATTTAATCACCTCTGTTCAGAAGAAGAAACTCATCATGATACACAGACAATGATTAATGAGGCATATCTTAGAGGTAAATACTTTCTATGATCATTTTATTATATGACAATCTGGCATATAATCTTATGAGTATCATTTATAGCACTATGCGTTCCCTGCCTGTGTGTCGTTATCTGCCTTAGTTATAAACACATTTTAAAGTCATTTTTATAAAAGTAGTCTATGTATATGTTTAGAAGGCAAATAGGTGTCAAATTTGATCTTGAAAATTTGTAAGCTTCTGCTAGAAACCTCACAGCAAGCCATTTTGCCATGTTCACCACTAAATTTTTAGTGTTATATGCAGTCTGTAGTAGGGTTTTACTAAATATTTATTAAATAAATAAGTCCAGATGTTTATTTCTTTAACAACAATAAACTCCTGGACATGGAGTCAACTAGAGTGAGCTCTTTGAGTTTCCTTGGAAGCTCATTATAGACTCAGTGCCCAAGGTTTTTATTGGTATTTTAGTCATGTGAGACACTTTTGCCACCATGTGCCAAAATTCCAAACTTCCAGAAGGAAAGTGTCAGCATAAATTATGTTATTTGTGCAAACAGGTAATGCACAGTGATGCACTCTTATCAATTAGAGAACGTTTTATATCAGTGTAGGTAATTTTACTGGTCCAGTTCTCAGAGGCAAATCAAAGGTGAACTGTGAAGTAGCCTTTTCAGTGGTAGTCTCAGGCCCACTGTGTTGGGCCTTTTCCACACACAGGTTCTCTTGTCCCTACTTGCAACCTCCTTGATTTGTTTCTTGTTATGTTTGAATCTATGAGTGTGTCCTTAATTATTATCTTCTGATTACTACTATCAACTTTTTTTACTCCTAAAATATAACTTTTGGGTACAAGATTCATCTGGGATGACAAAAATAAAATTAGTGGTGATTGCTGCACAATTTTGTAAATATACTAAAAGTGACTAGTGGGACAGCTTAAAAGGTGAATTTTAGGATGCATGAATTATACCTTTAAAATATTGTTAACAATAATTTTTTTCCCAGATGTATTTAGAGGTTTCCTCATTTTTGGGGATGCTTTCTTGTTTTGACAGTGATTTTCTCATAACTATATCACTATACTTCAGTTCCTTTGGCTCCTGACTAAACGAGGTTTTCCAGTTCAAAATGTTTCATGGAAAGGGTGTTTATAAAACCTTCACAGTAGTGGTGGCCTATTTCTGGATTATATTTTATAATTTACAAAAGATGTTAATGTACATTATTTAATTTGAGCTCCCACGACAACTCTCTGTTCATTAGGCAATTGGAAGATCAAAATATATAATAGTCTTATTTATTAATGCAGCAGTTTGTTCAATGAACAGAACGAGAAGTATGTCATTTAGAGATGTCTTCGAAGTCTGATGTTACGGCATTTCCCAAGCTCTGTTCAAGATGTGTGCAAATTGCTTTGAAAAACAATTAAGAGATTTCCCAGGTGGGTAGAAAGAGCAGAATATCCAGGTTGTTGAAAATGACACAGTGCGCCATGTCCTTAAGGTTATTAGTTATTGTATAATAAACTATCCCAAAACTTAATAGTAGCTTACAAGAACAGCCATTTTAGATTATGTCATCTATTTGTGGGCCAAGACATTGTGAAGGGCTCAAATGAGTTATACTTCCCCATATAGCATGGCAGAAGTAATTTGGTGCTATTCAGCTGATAACAGAGCTCACCTAGAAGGTTCCTGAAAGTTTTACTCAAAGACTAGTATCTTAATGGGGACAGAAGAAATGTGGGCCTCAGACCTCTGTTTCAGGGTAGTAAGATATTTTGTATGGTGGCTTAAAATTCCAAAAACCCACACAGAAGCTGTCAGTACCTTTAAAGACTGGGCCAAGATCTTCAGAGAGTTGTTTATGGTTGTACTCTACTATTCTAAGTAGTCATCAGCCAGCCTAGACTCAAGGGGAGAGGAAAACCACCACCTCTCAATGCAAGCAGCATTCAAAAATGTGTGGTCATATTAAATCCACACAATTACTCACAAATGATTCTGTGATTTTATGCTTGCCTTCAGGGTAGAATCTCAATGACTTGTTCTGATTCCTCAGACTGATCAGCAGCAGTCTGTGACTTGATAGCCTAGGACCTTTCTGGCACATTCTTGGTGAATAACAGCGTAAGACAACATAAAACTGCCACACAAAAAAAATCCTCTGGGCTATTGCTAAAATAAGCCCTTCAAACCTCCTACTGCTGTCCTTCATTACAAATAGTTCTTACCAGGCGTTTGTGCAAACCCATCAGTGAAAATTTAGAATGAACAATTCAGTGTACTTTTTCTCTATCTGGGCTAAAAATATGAAGGTTTATCAAAGAGCAGGTAAAATATACTCACTGCATCAAAAAGCTGTCCTCTTTCTAGTGAATGAAGGATTCATTTAGCACGAGACCTCTTTGGAGCCTCAGAATACATGAAGCAAAGGTTGAATATATTTTAAAGGTGAGAGGAAAGTGAAGTGAAGAGATTTAGAATCTATGAAAATGAAATTTCCAGATGCAGAAAGAGCAGGCTGTAAGTTCTGTGATGTCTGGGGCAGACTTTTGTACAAAAAAATAATTCTGAAAGAGTAGCATTAGGAAGGAAGACAAATTTCATTTACTTTACACTTTTAACTAGAACAGTCTCTGGTTGTGGTTGAGATAAAATACCATGACTTTGTTTAAATATTCACGTGCTCCAACTTTAAATAGGGACATGGTCTTTAATTCTGCCTTATTTCAGGAGCCTTGACTACTTCAGCATCAGTAAATATTGTTTAATTATTGATGTAACTGGTCTTTGACTATAAAATATTCTATGTATTATTGAAATATTTCCCAATATTGATTTGTGATATAATTTATTTAATACTTATTGAACATTTACTATGTGCAAAGTCTTGTAAAATTAAAGTTAAAAATTCAGAATGACTGTAAGTTAGTTCCATAACACATTGCCTTTTTTTATCTTTTTGTTTTTAGAATAGAATTAGACTTAAAAAAGAAGAACATTTTGACTTTCTTTGGAGAGTTTCCATTCCATTCGAGAGGCCTAGACTTCATGGCTGATACCTGGGACTGTGAAATGTGCTCTTGCCCAAGGTGCCAAAAATACTGTCATGCAGTGTTTGTTGGCTTTTAAAAATAAACACTGTCATGTTCGAACAAGTGAAAAAAATAGCTGCCCCTGCTGTACCTCCAACCCGTTTTCTCTGTTTGCTGTCCAGAAGCTCTCTGCCTGAGGCTGAAATGCTGCATGGTTCACAGAGACATCTAAACGCATTCCTTGCTGTGAAACAGGATGGGAATGGAATGCTTCTCATGGTCTGAATTTCCTCACAATATTGTTAACTTTTCCAACTTTTTCTTCCAAGGCCAATGGTAGAAAGTAAACAAAGAAATAAAGCACATTTTTGGCATGCCCCATGTGGTTGACTATAGCTCGAACTCTTTCATTTTGACTCCTTAAGAAGCTGTAACAGTCTTTCTTGAAAAGTTTTCCTTGATATCCCATCTAGGTTTTATTCTACTTCATGGTCCATGTACCACTCTTACAATATTTTTATCTACTCTGTGTTCCAAATTCTTGGATGCCACTGAGTTATTATTTTATATCAATTTTTAGTAACAGATTATCCAGAAAGCAGAGATACAGAGAGGGAGTTTACCAAAGAAACTTACTGTACATTTGAACAAAAATAGTTTGTGAGATAAAAATATAGTCACTTTCAAAAGATGATTCAAAAAAATCCTTTCACCACAAAATCCTATCCATGTATACTAAGATAGAAATAATAGACCAAGTGTTAAAATTGTTAAAGTCTTTAAATATGTGTAAAATTTAAAATCAGGTTAATACAATGATGAATAATTGATGATACAAAAGACAAAGCTGAGGTTATTGAATGTCTGAAGACTTCATAGAATATCTAGTTTCATTTCCATGAGTCTTAGTCCAAAAGAAATGCAGAGTTATTTGGAACTAATTGCAAATCTTGAGCGTGTAAATACTTATTGCAATGTTGCTATACTCTACTGCATCGACAAAATGTTGAGGATATAAGGAGATAAGAACTGGGGGGAAAAGCAAGTTCTAATGAGAAAAGTACCGTAGGATGAAAATGATACTGCTTCTCTCCATACCCCTGCCTGTTTTCCTGAGGAACGCACACTAACAAGAGCCAAGTTTCAGGGAGTGTTTCACAGTTCCAGTTCAATTTCAGGCACGTCAACATAAAAGAAATATCCAATTAAGGAGACCAGTCAAGAGCATGACCTATGGTTTCTGGAAAGCAGCAAGACTCTTTATCAATTGCAGTTAATATTGTTTATTGAGGAGCCCCAGTAGGTATGAAGCAAGAGGGACTGAAAACCAGATATTCTCCTAGAAATAAAATCAGATCAAGATAATAGTATCAATCTGAATTCCAGAAATATGGAGAGTTGAAAAATCTGTAGATACTCAGAAAACACAAGGATAATCATGCCTAATATTTATTAATTATTTTTAAAATTCTGCATGTATTTATTGTGCTTGTCACTTTGCTAAGCACTAAGGATAAAGTAGTAAAAATATGGTTCATCCTCCCTTATTTAATCTTATACTCTTTTGTGAAACATAGGCACTGGAACTATATATAGATTAAATGCAACTTTAATATATGACATAAAAATATAGCAAGTTATTTGAGACAACAAAGTTTTTTTTCCCACATAGATATGGAATTGGATAAGGAAAGGAAAAACAGAAAATGTTGCAAAAAAAAAAAAAAAAAAAAATCATGGATCCATTGCCATTCAGATGACAACCCCAAGACAGTGTGGCAGATGCCTGTTTTTAAACAGCATTTGCAGAGTTCTTGTCTCACCAACAAAGTCAGTCATCTTGACTGCAGAAGAGCTGACTGTATGATCACTGTATATATCCATGAAAACTTAAGACTGAGGAGAATGTTACATCATTGGTTGAATATACAAAGAAAATATGAGTTTCACATGAAGAAATTTTTTCCAAGGTATGACACATAATTGCAGTGTAGAGTGAGTCTTTCAAAAGCTACTATTCTTTTCCCTCAACCACTTCCTTTATTCTATTTCACTTCTTTCTTTTCTGTCAGCAATATTCATTCCTGCCTCTTTTTCCCCTCATTTTCTTCTTTATCATTGCCAATGATAAATGGCTTAGTGATAACTCATGTGCACTTTAAAATATTTGAATTTTGCTGTTAAAAATATCATGTAAGCCGGGCTCGGTGGCTCAGCCTGTAATCCCGCGCCTTTGGGAGGCTGAGGTGAGTGGATTGCCTGAGCCCGCAGGTTCGAGACCCGCCTGGGCAGCGAGACATCATCTCTACAATAAATCAAAAAATCAGCCGGGCGTGGTAGCACATGCCTGTAATTCCGGCTACTCGGAAGGCTGAGGTGGAAGGATTGCTGGAACCCAGCAGGCGAGGCTGCGGTGGCCGGGAGCGGCTACTGCACTCCAGTCTGGGTGACAGAGTGAGACATAGACATGTGATCTTCTGTCAAAAGTTAATCTCTAGAAGATTTTTAAGGCTAACACAGATGTTAAACTGTTTAAATAGTCATCTCTCAGTTAAATTAATCTAAGGTGTTAGATGGAATGGAATAGCATACTGCCACTGTGAATGACCTACACCCCCATATAAATTGGTAAGGTAATAGATTTGAGACATTCAGTAATGTAACAAGCATACCGGTTAAAATTTTGAATAAGATGATGTCAAAATATGTACTTTTCTTTCTTAGTATCTAAAATTTCAAAGTCCCCATCATTACAAACTCTATCTTATCCTTTTCTTCAGTATGTGTGATTAACATTTCCAGCTGAAGTGGAAATAAGACATTGTCATGACTAAATTGCTTCTGGTTAAGTCACCTTCCATTATAGAGTGTGTCCTAATATCTCAGTGTGCTCAGCCATATCCAGCAACAAGAGCCACTTCATGTCTTTCATTCATTCTCTTTAAGGGTTTTGCTTTGATTAATCTTACGGTGCCTGAACATTGGTATCAAAACTGTCTCAAGTATCTTCTAAGTCACTGGGGCATAGAAATAAAATACACACGTTCAAACTATCTTAAAATTCAAAGCACTGATTGTAAAGGTTGACATAACTGCTATTTATGTCAAACTGAGAAATTCCTAAAACCCACAAATAAACAGAGCTAGATTTCTAAGTTGTGGAAACCATCTGAAATAGGGTTTTAGGCTCCCATGCCTGTACTATATTTTCTGTGGTTTAAATCTTTATGACTAAAATATGTATCCTGAAGCATGCTATTCTACTAATATTTAATCAGAATGAGTCTGTTTTAATTGTACAGTGAAGGTTCCTGTTTGATCCATCACCCACATGCTCCTGGAACTACATGGCACATGCTCAGTTTTTTCAGCTCTGACTCTACTTTTCTCACTCCAGCCTCATTAGCTAGGTGACTTTAGGCAAGTCCATTAACCTTCAGGCACCTCAATTACTTCGTCTGTATGAGGAGGGAGTCAAACTAGAAACCATCTAAATTATAATCTAATACTGATGCTCTATGATGAATGGCGGCCTTTTGGTTAATAGTGAAGCTCTCTTAGTACTCTGATCCTAAACAATGACTTTACTGAAGTTAATTTGAATGGAATATCACAGCCTGACTGCCTGTTGGCCTTGGCTGTATTAAGTAGAGTTGCATAAAATCTTAGTAAGTTATAAATTGGGGTACTTAGTAAACTGCATTTGCTCATTGAGTAAAGTAGCATTTCAATATTTAAATACGGAAAATGTATATTTCTTCAATCTGAATAATTGGCATGCTCATATGAAACTAATTCATTCACATGAGTGATGAGGGTTCTGCGGGATCCATTTATTCACCCGCCTCTACTCCAGAGGCTGAACAATTGAGCAATCCATTAAGGAGCTAAGTGACAAAATATCCTGAGTACTCCATTGCTCATAAAGCTGTATTGAGAACTTGATTGGGCCCAAAGCTTAAGCCTCATGTGTTCTTCCCAATAATGTCAACATTAGAACTTGCCAATAAGGAAAAACTGAGTTCTTAAAGCTTAACTAGCCAGACACAGGGAGAATAATAATAACCCGTGATGATATGTTCTCTACATTACAGGAAGACCATTTTCAGTGAGGACACAGAGTGAGGCGAGAGTTGAATGAGGGAGGGGGGAGAGAGAGAGAGAGAGAGAAAGGGAGAGGGAGAAGGAAAGGTAGAATGGGAAAGAGCGAGAGAGCAAGAGCAAGAAAAAATTGACTATTTTATAGATATAGGCATCGAGGTTCTGAGAATAAAAGTTACTTTTCTCATCATAATATTAAGAAGGTATAAGAACAGTTCGATTGGGGCTTAATCATGTGCCCTTCACTCCAACACTCTCTGGCCCTATGTCTTTACTTGCAGGCATGTCTCACAGGCACAAGACTTAAACACATATTGACACCTACTTCACAGTCACTTTGCAAAGTGGAGGCTTCCTAACCTCCTAACCCTTTACAAAGAACAAAATTCTCAGTGTAAAACACAACTAAGGAATCAGAATGTAATTTTAGACCGTGTGGGTAATGATATTAAGACAGGTAAACTCAAATTAAGAGTATTTAACATTATTGGGCAACGGTTTATGAAAAAAATAACAGAAAAGAATGCATTTTGTTACATATTTTCATGTGAGACTTTGGATATCAAAACTGTAGTTCACACTTGAGTTTGTCTTCTGATAAGCATCATTGGGTAACAGGTTGCATCCACCTGAGCATGTCAGCTCCTTCATCAAGGGCATCTTAGAGTGTGGTCCTGGCGTTTACATCTTGCACCCTACTCTGTTCTCCAACAAGCAGGCTAGTAATAATCTGTGATCAAGGTTATGAATAGACCAATATGAGGTAGACATGGTCTAACCCACAGTCCCAGTGATTTAAAAATTTTGTTTTACCATCAGGTGAACAAACCTCATAGTAAGTTCTGTTAGATTTTTTTTAACAGGAACGTTCAACCTTTTGGCTTCTCTGGGCTACGTTGAGTAAAGTGGAATTGTCACATAAATTATATATTGTAGTTAGTGTATATACATAATAAGACTTCTTTTATTATTTATATTTTTATTATAAAGTTTAGAAAAACAAGGAAAAAATAAAACTAGTGGAAAATTTCACCTTGTTTTTGTAAAACTAGTCTGTAAATGTCTGATTCACTGGAAATGATCACAATTCTTAGTGAGTTCTCAAGGTACTCATCAGAAATGTTTGTTCTAAATTTGCTCTTCATGAGCTTCATAATTAAAAACGGCTACCCTTAGCCGGGCTTGGTGGCTCAATTTGTAATCCTGTGCCTTGGGAGGCTGAGGTGAGTGGATTGCCTGAGCCCGAGGGTTCGAGTTCCACCTGGGCAACTTGGTGAGACCTCATCTCTACAATAAGTCAAAAATTAGCCGGGTGTGATAGTGCGCGCCTGTAGTTCCAGCTACTTGGAAGGCTGAGGTGGAAAGATCAACGGAGCCCAGCAGGTCAAGGCTGCTGTGGCTGGGAGCAGCCACTGCCCTCCAGTCTGGGTGACAGAGTGAGACTCCAACTCAAAAAAAACCCAAAAAAACAGCTACCCACAAATGTATGCACTGCCAAAAAACTATGTCATGAATAAGGTATGATTGTGAACTTCAAAAATGCAACCACACACAGGGGTCACAAAGAAAAGAAAAGCTAAAAAACACATGATGTTAAAAGAATTTGTGGGGTCACATTACTAGTTGTCCTGGGTAGCATGTGGTCTGCAGCTGCAAATTGGACATGCCTGCTTTAGAGGGAGGGTAGTTGCCTCAAGCCATAGAGTTCACTAGTAGGAATGCCCACTACTTGCCTCACTAGGTTACCAGGCATCCTCTGAAGGTGGAAAACGCACTGTGAAACTCCTTTCAAAGGAAGCCATGATTTTATGAAATCCTTTTATTATGCAAATAGTCACTTTAAAGAACAGCTAAAATAAAATAAATGTAAAATGAATTCTAGTTCTCAATAAACAATGTGTTGGCAATCTTGTCTCAGAGAAATGTCCTAGTTAATTTGTATTTATAGGAGTAAAGTAATGGTTTGTTTACTTAACACTATTTATATATTTTATATATTTCATATATTATATATGCTCATATATAAAACAAATGTATTATACACTATCTTGAAACTCTTAATTAGATTAAGCAACATTTAATCTTGACATTGGTTAACCGGCATTGTAATGCTATCTTGCTGGAATTTAGGAAGAGTATTATGATGTTATGATAAGATAACCTAGTCGGGTGGTTAATTAACTATAGTGACAGGGACAAAGAGAAAGAGTGAAGAATAATTTCCATGTTTCCATCAGACAAATAATTGTCTGGTTTTAATCTTTTTTTTTAAATTCTGAAAAATAAATTGTATCATCTTAATACAAATTAAGAACATTTGAAATAAAGGAATTACAATAAGATGAAGGCAACATTTTGTTTGGATACCAAAGAGGGCCTTAGGAAAAGCCTAGATCTTAATCAGTAAGACTGTATGATTAAAAACAGCTTGGAAGAGGGATTCACTCTTGACTGAAAAGGTTGAGACTGTTCTTTTAACTGGCAGAACCATTAAATTCCTGTCCTTTGCCCTCAGTCTTCATTACCCTTGCCTATGTTACACTTTAATACATGAGCTTTTAGATGGTTTCACTTTTGTGAAAAATAAAATTGGGAACTGTGTAATGTTCTTACTTTTAATCTAGAATAGACACAAGAAAATGAGAATGTATAACTTATTTTATTTAGAAAATACCAAAAAATATGTTAGCTATATAGAGTTAATAGAAACTAAAATAATTTAGTTACAGGGAATATAAGGATTCTATGATTTTCAATTTAGAGAAAAAAGTTACCTCTTTTAAAAAGTGCTAGTCTCAGAATAAAATGTACTGATATTCTAAGGTCCTATTATAATAAGTTAACATACAATATATATGCAAGTCAATATATAATTTGATATAAATAAATTATAAAGTAACAAAATGAGATGAAATTTTTAATATCCATCAACAACTTCTTTACTGAAATATCAAGTCTATCTCTAAACACTTCTGGAAAGTTTCTATTCAAATGATACAACTCTATATTTAAATGCCATTTTGGTGAGGTTCTTCCTAATATTTATGCTAAATACACAGGGGTGCCAAGAAAATGTATACAGATTTTATGACATTTTTCTCAAAAGACGGTGCTAATCATATGAATTCTAGCATCACCATGAGACAGGAAGGGCAGTCAAAGAAAATGGTGGAAGAATGGTGGATCAAATGTCATACTACACATTGCTACTGTCATTCAATTCAACTTGGAAAAATAATACATAGATAGCATCTCATAAAATGTGTATCATTTTTTGGCACTCCTTGTATTTGTGCTAGAGAGTGTAATGCTGAAGAAGTAAAATTTTCACTACTGTATAATATACCTAATATATTTGAGTTTAGAGAATATTTTTGAGCTATGTAGATAGCTATCTGAGTGTTTCCCTAAGAAAGATACCTGAAATTATGAGGGCAACGCGAAGTATCATATCAAAACCAATCGTCACCCATAGAAGAGAAAGAAAAGCAGAGGGCTGGTTCTTTCAAGGTTCCAACCTTGAAAAGGGTAACACTGTTGACACTTTTCCAGAAGACAATAAACTAACACACATGAAGGTTACCTCCAAAGAAGGACCACAAGGAAGGGCCAGTTAAGAAAAACCTGTACACACCATTCCTTCTATTATGATATAAGATACTAATCTTGAAAATATCTAGCCTGACAGTGCTATATCCAGGGCCAGGAAACATGCCCTAAGAGAGGTAATGGTTGGAAATCTGAGTGTTAAAAGGAGAAGCATAGAAAGAAGGGTTTGCTATGATTTTGTTGTTGTTGTTATTTAATGAATATGAAGCTTGATCTTGTATATTTTGGGTTCTCTGGAGTGCCGCAGATCTTTCCCCAGGCCAGGGAATCATCTGAGTAAACAAATCAGTGGCAGCACATTCATATTGTTTTGCCTCCTCTAGTGACTTGTGTTAATGCAAACATAGGTCCTACTGTTTGGAAAAGGTGACCTTTTCTTACTTAGCAGGGTTTGTGAGTTGAATTTGTGGTTGGATGATTGCAACTGCTTATACATTCCTATAACCTCCCAGGGTCAGGCCATCCATAGTATGGGAAGTAGAGGTGGTATTAAAAGTCCAAGTTAAACTGATCAAATACGACCTTACACTTTCATCCTTGTCTTATTTTCAACCCCTGGAGCCAAACAGAACAAGTTCAATTCTGCTGAAGACATTACCCTGAATTTACCTGAGTAAGGACCGCTAATTCTTCCAAGCAAGCATTTCTTATATAAGAGGGTTTCTACTCCTATCACCATCCAGGTTGTTGCTATCTAGCAGATATCCTTTGATTAATAGGGTATTTTGGGGAGCTAGCATCTTTGTTATTATATGAATATAATATGTTATACATAGGTGTGTGTATGTATACATATACATACATATGTATAGAAGTGTGTGTGTGTGTGTGTGTGAGTGTGTGAGTGTGTGTGTGTGTGTGTGTGTGTGTGTGTGTGTGTGTGTGTGAAGTTGACCCTTGAATAATGCAATGGTTAGGACCACCAATCCCTTGTGCAGTTGAAAATTCGCATATAACTGTTAACTCTCCAAAAGCTTAACTACTAATAGCTTACTGCTAACTGGAAGTCTTACCAATAATAGAAACTGTGGAGTAACACATATTTTTTATGCCATATGTATTAAATACTGGATTATTATAGTAAGGTAATCTAGAGAAAAGAAAACGTTATCAAGAAAGTCACAAGAAAGAGAAAACATACTTACTACTTGTTAAGTAGAAGTAGGCTGTCTTTTTTTTTTTTTTGAGTTGGTCTCACTCTGTCGCCCAGACTGGAGGGCAGTGGCCGCTCCCTGCCACAGCAGCCTCGACCTGCTGGGCTCCGGCGATCCTTCCGCCTCAGCCTTCCGAGTAGCTGGAACTACAGGCCTGCACTACCACACTCGGCTAATTTTTTGATTTATTGTGAAGATGAGGTCTCGCCAAGTTGCCCAGGCGGAACTCGAACCCTCGGGCTCAGGCAATCCACTCACCTCAGCCTCCCAAAGTGCTGGGATTACAGGCTGAGCCACCAAGTAGGCTGTCTTAAAGGTCTTCATTCTCATTGACTTCGTGTTGTGTAGGCTGAGGAGAAGGAGGTAAAGGAGTTGGTTCTCCTGTATTACGGGTGGCAAAAGTAGAAAAAATCTGCACATAAGTGAACTTACACAATTCAAATCCATGTTGTCCAAGCGTCAACTGTATACATATATGTAAAATCACATATTATGTACATATATGTTTTATATTTCTATTTCTTTGCTGTTGTTTTGTTTGGTGATTTATTTAACAGATTAACTTTCCACAAGCTATGTACTATAGTTGACTTATGTTTGAAGTAGCCTCTCTTTTATCCTTTCTGTTTCTTTCTACCACTAATTTGTCACAAAAGGTATTTTCATTTTTTCTTAATAATTCCACAAATATAATTTTGTTACTTGAACTAGATCATTAACCCCATCAGAAATATTACATTCCTTCACTTCTTCATCTATATAGTTTGAGTCTCTAAGACTCACTAAACTCTAGCTTTCTCTCATTCTGAAAACATGTAATACATCTATATTCTACACCCTGCTAGAAAAGCAGTAAATAAATGGGGACTTGATGCTTAGTTGAACTTTATTCTCTGTTGATATGAGTAATGACAATAAATAAAGAAAATAAAAGTCACTTTATTTCTCTCTTTTGAGGGGGTAAACATCCTTTCCAATTATCTTTTGGAGGGGAAAAAAAAATGCCTCATTCGATCTAGACTCTATTCTACTGATAGTGTATTTACTGGTCAAATGAAAATATAAAACAAAATACAGTGTCGCTGGTACTAGTAATATGTTTTGGACTGAATGTTTGTGTCCCCCTTCCTCCTTTCACCTGGAAAAAATTCCTATGTTGAAATTCTAATTCATAGATGGTTATGGTATTAGAAAATAGAGGCTTTGTGAAGTAATTAGATCAAGAAGGTGGAGCTCCCATGTGTGAGATTAGTGCCAATATAAGAAGAAACACAAAAGAACTGATTTTTCTATCTGTCATGTGAGGATAAAAGAGAAGACATATATCTATAAACCAGGAAGAAGACCTTCACCAAGAATCTGATCATCTGATCTTGGACTTCCAGCCTTCAGAACTGTGAGAAATAAATATTTGTTTAAAACACCCAAACAGCAGTCATAAAAGACTAAGACCATATGTTAATCTTAAATTAGTTAATATTTTTTCTTTTAATTTTTCTTATATTTAGATCTTAAGATGTAAGAAGGACAATATACATTAATGATTCAAATAATCATATGATATGAATTATTATGATAAATATAATATTACCTGCTATCTTTTTCCTTTTGTATCTTCTAAGGTTTATATATGAACACATTATGTTGAATATGACTGAACAGGTACATCCGATCAGAATGAGGGAAAATCAAACGATTTGAAAAGAAAAATTAGTTTTTGACATTATGGAGGGCTAGGGGACATGGATCAGTTCTCCACTGAAAATAGTTCATGTTTTGAATAAAATTAGATAAAATGAATATCTTGCATAAGTAAGGATTTTTTACATCTTAAGTCTAAGTAAGTAGCCAGAGATTAAGTTGCACTCTGAAGTTGGATTTTAAAATTAAAGGAATTAGCTAAAGTGAGCTTTAACTTCACGTTTTACAGATTTCACATGAATTGGAAATCAGAAGGAAAAACTCAGAGCTTGTGTGCAGCAAGAAGTTTATCAGGAGACTGTCCTCTTGTAAAAAAAAAAAAAAAAAAGACATGAACATATGTATACCTCATTTGAATGGTAATAAGAAATAAACCTGTTCCACCCTAGCCAGGGGACTTCAAGGGCTCCAAACTTTTATATTGAGCAGTTGAGAAAGAACACCCACAAGAAAATCACCACTGATAACTGAAAATCACGGATAGCCCCTTCTTCAAGTCTACAGGCTGAAATTATACAATCTGGCTGATTCCAAAACTCAAGATGATTAGAATTTAATTCAGAACTATGGCAAAAGTAGTGTCTTTCTCTATTTTGGTATATAAAGTTCTTTTGGGTATTATCTTTCTTTTTTTTTTTTTTTTTTTTTAATCAAGAGCACTTAAGCTTAACAGCTTTAGGGGGAGGGGGAAGGGTGGGACTCTCCAGTCAGCTTGCTTGGGTTTGAATTCTGGGTCTATTTTCTGTTTATGTGATTTAGGCTGCTATTTAGTCTACTTTTTTGCATTGATGTTCTTCTTTGTAAAGTAAGAACTAAGTGAATTACTATTTGAAAGGTGCTAGCCGGGCTCGGGCTCGGGCTCGGTGGCTCAGCCTGTAATCCCTTGCCTTTGGGAGGCTGAGGTGAGTGGAT
>NW_007248078.1:1080340-1153427 GCF_000164805.1 Carlito syrichta
AGCGAGACCTCATCTCTACAATAAATCAAAAAATCAGCCGGGCGTGGTAGCGCATGCCTGTCATTCTGGCTACTGGGAAGGCTGAGGCGGAAGGATCGCTGGAACCCGGCGGGTCGAGGCTGCGGTGGCCAGGAGTGGCCACTGCACTCCAGTCTGGGCGACAGAGTGAGACTCCAACTCAAAGAAAAAGAAAGAGAAAGGTGCTAAGACCATTGCTCAACATGTAATAAACACCATTTAAGTGCTATTTCAAAATGCAAGTAGATCTATGTTACATATAGTACATGCTGTCATGAAACTAATAGTATTATAATTAGAAAAAATATTCTAAGCCGGGCTCGGTGGCTCAGCCTGTAATCTCGCGCCTTGGGAGGCTGAGGTGAGTGGATTGCCTGAGCCCGTGGGTTCGAGACCCGCCTGGGCAGCGAGACCTCATCTCTACAATAAATCAAAAAATCAGCCGGGCGTGGTAGTGCATGCCTGTAATTCTGGCTACTGGGAAGGCTGAGGCAGAAGGATAGCCAGAGCCCAGCAGGTCGAGGCAGCGGTGGCCGGGAGCGGCCACTGCACTCCGGTCTGGGCGACAGAGTGAGACTCCAACTCAAAAAAAAAAAAAAAATTCTAATAACACAAATTTAAATTTATCAATTAGCTTAGTAAACTAGATTTTTAAAATTGAGCACAAAAATTTGTATTTCCAGCATATCATTTTTTGTCAAATCAAGCATTTGGAATATTGTTTGATAATCTTTTAAAGCCCAGAGAAAAATTGTAAAAGGCAAATAGAATGTTATACCAATAAGACAAAAATAACTTTTAAAAAGATTGTTTTAGCATTTTTTTCTTGAATCAATAAAGAAAGAAAAGCATATACATACATAACAATGATGGTACAATTAGCAATACTAAGTTTACTACTACCAGGAAGTAACTAAGGAGCTTAGCCCAGAAGCAAGAATAGAAAACGTTGCAAAAAATGTGGAAATGGAAATGATTTAGATTATTTTGGAAGATCATATGCTTGCATTTTAATGTCTCTTGGAGATTATACTTGAATGATTGTTGCCTCTATGCACTAAAAATGAGGCTCTAAAGAACTAAGTGAACTAGTTATACTGTATTGTATAAATTTAAGTAAATTCATTTCAAAGTCAGCTTTAAGAACAATTTTCCCCAGCTTTGCTAAGGTATAATTAAACAAAAGTAAATAACATTGTATATATTTAAAGGTATACAGCATGGTGTTTTGCTATATGTATTATGTGTGTGTAGTGAAATGGTTATTACAATCAGCCTAATTAATATCTATTATAAGGGTTCTTAACAGTAACAGGGGATCAAAGGAGACCCAGTCATAACCTTTGCCATTTGCATTCTTAGATCTACTCTGGTGAGATGAAACACTCATACAACAACTCAAGCAAAGTAACTATTGCACAGAAGAATCAACAGAAGCCCAGGATTCATGATGAGCCAGTCCCCCAAGTCTCAGGAAAGCTGCCCAGCATGGATAGAGTCCCAATTTCCACATATCCCACTTCACACAGCAGCTGAGGAACCCTGAAAGCATTTTACTCTGGGGTTTATATTCTGGGCAGGACGTGGCTAAGCGAACAAAAGTGTTACAGGACATCTTGTTTTAGGAGAATGGGGACAGAAGCCAGGATGTTCTAGAAAGTTCATTCTTATCTTAGGATACTTCTTTTCCAGCACATTCTGCAGTTATCCTGAAAACTACAATCTGGATGGGATGGAGAGCTGGGTTGGTCAAGGTCATCCAGGGATCTGTCCTCCTGAAGTCTACCTCTCAATTTAAATATTACATTTAGCAGAGCTAGTCTATTTCACATGCACACTGACACCCCTGGATTTGGAGGCAGACGTTTGTCTGGTCATATTGATGTGACTGACACAATCTCAGTGCAACATCATTGAGTCATAGCCAGAAAACATTTTGTTAGGCCCAGTGGGACCACTGCCACAAGCAGGATGATCAGGACAGACTGAAGCAGTACCTAGCTCAGGATCCGAGTGGTCCAGGTAAGATGTTTTAAAAGAGATCAAAGAAGATCACTCTTATGACGATACCCCACTGTCTGCAGTCAGAGAATCTGCTTTCTGAATCTCTTTTACGTGTTTCTATAATATCTGAGATGTGTATGCAGATACGACACATGCTCTTACTAGTTGGACTAAAAGAAAGTCTAGAGAAATCCTGTTACCTAACAACCTTCATGGGGAAGTTAAGGGATGTCTGCTGAGTTGCCAAGGCAGTGACAGTGGAGGAAGCAATATGCCATGGTCAGGGACAGGGTTTTTATTTATTTATTTTTTTTAATGAGTGCTGACTTCTATGTATAGTATCCAACATCTCATAAAGGACATAAACCCAAAGTTAGTTACACCTCCCAGCAGGTCCCTAATAAGCATGGTGTACAGATTTAGGCCATGGGCCCAATGGCGCATCTCACTCTTGGAGTGATATCCAGGGACATATTGTGCACACTCAATGTGCAGGACCCCACTAACTGCCAACTTTCCATTCATGTCATTGTCTGTTCAAAATTGGATTCATCCCTGAAGTATCCAAAGAGAAAGGTGTAGCCCTTTCCCCATTTCACTGTTCAATGACCAATTCATGGTGTGGCTACAGTGGCATTTACCAGACAAGTCGCATCAATGGAATGGTTCCATAGACTCAGTTTCCTCTGTATGATATTGCTTACCTAGATTACTAGCAACAGTCCAGTTTTTGGTTGTTGTAGTAACACCTATTATCAAAGTACCAGCAAACTAAGGTTTTATTAGTTGTAGTTGTGACATTTTGCAATTGTAGGACAAGTAAGTTAAACTAGAGTATCCCTGACTCTTTCACATACATCGGGTGCCAGATCTCCCTCGGTATGCCAGTGCTCAGGTTCTGGCGGTGTACACTGTGGTATTAGGAATGCTTGCATAGTTTATCACTGAGAGAATGAGAGGGTCCCTGTTGTCTGTGGTGGAATGAGGTCTGGGATGGTAGATTTCGTTCTTCATCAGGTTTCCCATGGTAACCACAGCTTTGGAGAGCCTAATGAGTGCATTATGTGTCCATATCACTGCTGCCATATCCTTGTGGAAAAATCAAATCAACAGGTAGTACCCATCTCTTGATTGTCTTGTGGTTTCTAGTATTCTCTACCTATGGGATAGGGGTTGGGCTGAGTTGCTATAGCAGCCCAGTCTGTCTGCCATATGCCCAAGGCTACTACCCTTGTGGGTATCCATTTTTCTTATTACTTGACCTAGAACTTTGAAGTCCAGGAAAGGAGGTTACATACTGTACAAGCTTGACATGTTTCATAATGTTGCCCACCTGGCTGGAAGTATCAGGTGACCCTGGTGCTTCAAGAAGGACCTACCACTCTAGCACTCCTTGGTTCTATCCTCTACAAATGTGAGAGTCCAGAGAAGGGAGACATCTGTGGAAGCCTCACTTCCAGATTAGAGAAAAGTGGTCCTGTCTAGGGTACTGAATAGCACCTGAATAGCAAACCATCCTTAAGATGTACTCTAAAGGGAGAAAGATTAGTTGGGAACACTGAGACAGAAGTTTTGCACATGTAGCCCAATCGGGCAACTGCCTGGTCTACCTCCACCCAAACCCTGCTCACTATACCAATTGCAACTCGAGATCTTGTCTATGACTGGGGATGAAAGCAGACCTAGAGGCAATAGCAGTCAGACCTCTACTACCTGCATTCTTAGATCTAGGCTGGTGAGGCAAAACACAGTTACACAAGTCAGGCAATCATATTTATTATTCACAGACAGGCAGGAAGGACGAGCAGAAGCCTAGGACCTGTGGTGAGCCAGTCCCCCAAGACTCAGGAAAGCTGATCAGGGTAAATGGAGTCTTTTCTGCACATACTTCACTTTGCTCTGCTGCTGGGGGGGGTGGGGGGTGCTGAAAACACTTTTTTCTGGGTTGTATCCCCTTTTATGTCCTTTTTGACTTATTGGCCCTTCAGAATTTTGTTGTTTAATTTTCACCTATTTGTGAATTTCATAATTTTTCTCTTGTTACTGTTGGCTTCTAAATTCATACAAAAGTGGTCAGAAAAAGTAATTGATAAGATTTCAATCTTCCTATATGTTTTAGACTAATTTTGTAGCCTTATATCTGATCTTCCTTGTAGTATGTTCTGTGTGAACTTGAAAAATAAAATGTATTCTGTAGTTTGAAGGAATGTTCTGTATAAGTCTATTAGGTCCATTTAGTTTATAGTATTTTGAATCTGCTGTTCACTAATTGATTTCTGTCTGGATGATCTATTTTGGAGGATGGGATACTGAAGTCTTTTCCTCTTGTATTGTTATTTTTTCTCCCTTCAGTTCTGTTAATATTTACATTATATATTAGCTTTCATGTCTCGTGCATATATGTTGACAATTACTATATACTTTTGATGAATTGAACTCTTTATTTGACCTTCTTTTTCTCTTCTGACATTTTTTGACTTAATATCTGTTTTGTCTGATATAAGTATAGTTATCCTTGTTACTATTTGTATAGAATATCATTTTTCATCCCTTCACTTTTATCCGGTGTGCGCCCTTAAAGCTAACCTGAGTCTCTTGTAGGCAGCATATAGTTGGATCATGTTTATCGGTCTACTTTCTAATAGGTTCAGCAATTCTATATCTCAATCTCATTACATTTAAAGTAATTATTGATAGGGAAGAATTTGCTACTGTCATTTTTTCATTGTTTGGCTGTTTAATAGTTTCTGTGCTCTTTTTTTCTCCCTCTCTTGCTATATCCCTTGTGATTTGATAATGTTTTGTAATGGTATGCATTGATGCCTGTATCTTTTGTGGCCGTGAGAATTTTTTTTCTCTTCCTCTTGGATACTATGGAGGTTCATCTAAAGCACCTCATAATTCAAACAGTACATTTTAAGATGATAACAATTTAACACCAATCAAATATAAAACCTCTATATTTCTCCATCCACATTTTATGTGATTTATGTCACAATTTACATTACTTTATACTGTGTGTACTAACAACTTATTGTAGTTATAGTTATTTTTAGTATTCTTTTTGCTTAACTTTTATACTAGAGTGAAAGGGATTTATGGACCACAATTACAGTATTAGAGTATTTTTAATTTGACTATATTCTTATTATTACAGTGAGTTGTATACATTCATACGTTTTCACATTGTTAGTTAGCATCTTCTTGTTTAAACTAAGAACTACCTTTAGCATTTCTGGTAAGACAGATCTAACGACACTTTATTTCCTGATTTTGTTTGGAAAAGTCTTTATGTCTTTCATCAGTTTCTGGAGGGGAGATTTTCCAGGTATAATATCGTTGGTTAGCAGTTTTCGTCTCCCAGAACTTTGAATGTAACATCTCACCCTCTTCAGGTTTCCAAGGCTTCTGCTGAGAAGTCTCCTGATGCTTTCTGGAGATTCCCTTCTATGCTATGGCACCCTTTTTCTCTTGTTGCTTTTAAAATTTTCATTTTCAATTTTGAGAACTTTATGGTAATATGTCCTGGTGGAGTTATGTTGAATCTAATTAGGATTCTCTGTGCTAAATGAATTTGAATGCTTATTTTCTTCCCCAGACTTGGAAAGTTTTTTGTTATTATTTCTTAAATAAGCTTTTTGCCTATTTCTCTGTCTCTGCTCCTGAGACTCTTATAATGTGTATTTTTGTTTTGTTAATGGTGTTTCATAAATCTTGCAGACTTCGCTATTTTTCTTTCATTTTTCTTTTTGTTCCTTTGACTGGATAATTTCAAATGACCTGTCTCCATGGTTTCTGATTCTTTTTTTATCCTTGATAGAGTCTGTTGCAGTAGCTCTCTATGGAATTTTTTGGTGCAGTCATTGTGTCCTTCAGTTCTGGAATTTCGGCTTGATTCTTTTTTATGGTGCTTCATCTTTTTTAAACTTCTCATTATTTTCAAGTATCGTTTTTCTGAATTAATTTCATTATCTATCTGTGTTCTCTTGTAATTCACTAAGCTTATTTATGATAATTATTTTGAAGTTGTTGTCAGCTCATAAGCCTCTATTTTTAGTGTCAGGTCCTTGTACTTTATTTATTTCATGTTGTCACATTTTCCTCATTGTTTATGATCCTATGGCCCTGTTTTGTTCCCTGTACTTTGAAGAGTTAGGTACCGCTTCCAGTCTTTACAGCCTGACTTAGGCAGGGAAATCTTACCAACAGTATGCCAATCGGAGATTTTGGGTGGGCCAACTAGTAGGCTTCGTGGAAAGACTTGCTTGTGGTATCCTGGAGTAGACTGGCTTGGTGCCTGTGTTAGTAGATGAGCAGGTTTAGAGCCTGGGTCTGTGGAGGATGGCTAGTTACTTTGGTCTGTTGGGGCAAGTCTGGAGCTTGAGTCAATAAAGGTGAGCCTGGAACCTAGGCCTGTAAGGGCCAGATGGAAACTAAGTTTCAATGTGGTGGTCCTGGACACTGAGTCTATAGAAGCAGGCATTGAGCCTGGGTCTAGAGATGCCAGTCTGAAACCTTGGTCTCTGGGGTCAGATGTGACCCAAGGCCGGTCATGAGTCTTTATCTACAGGGGCTACTCTGGCACTGGAGAAATTCTGGTGGCTTGTCCACAGAAATGAGTTTGTTTCTGAGTCCATGAGTCAACTAATGACTGGGTCCACAGGTGGAAGTCCTGGGACCTAGGGCCTAGAAAATGGGGAAGGGGTAATGAAGGTAATACTGAACTGTTTTTCCTACCCTCTTCAATTTGTCTTTTTTACATTTCCATGTCACCCGTGTGCTATCTCTTACCTCAGAGATGGTTATTAAAATTGATTTTTCTGTGAGAGGATGAACACTGCAAATGACTGTTCTACAATCTTCTTATGTCACTCTCCCAAAAAATAATTCTTAAAAGGTATTTAATTAATTACTTTACAAATATAACACCCTATAATTATCAGCTCTTGAGAGTAGATGAGAAACAATATTCTATGAACAGGTACTCCCATTCAAGCAAATAAACCCTTGAGTGTTGTTTTTTTTGAATCCTATGATTCACTGGGTCTCTCTTTACAAATCAATTAGACATGTGTCAATATCTGAGAAGCTAGTGCTATTTATGTCGTATTGATTAAACAAACAAGACTCTCAGTTATAATAAACATTAATTTTATTCTAAAATAGATAATGAGAAGAAAAACAATTTTCTATGTGGTTATTTCTGTGGCAAAATGATACATTATCACTCATCATATATTTGAGCCTAATATTTGAGTCTAATTCTCTTTTTTCAACTACAGTTTACAATATCAAACTTCAAATGCTTTGCAAAAATGTAAGTCACATTTCTGAGTCTAAATTAATGAGCTTTAACTTGTGTTGAAGCTATCTTGATGTCATTAAAATGAATTCTGACCATTCTCTACTTTAACAGCAAAATATGTATAAACTATTTATTAGGAAATACAGAATGCTATTTGGAATTAAATTAAATTTTACTAAGAATAGATTTTTTTCCATAATAGATACCTCATAAAAAATTTAATATTCTTATAAATACTGACATAAGAGGCATATCTTTGTTTGTTGACAGTTTAGTCTTCAGAGAAAAATACTATCCTAAGAAATCAGGAAAATTTCCTTCTAGCCTTAAGTCATCATTTTTTTCTTTATCTAATAATAGTAGCAATGCAGTTGAAGTACGTAGGGAATATACCATTATTCCCATCAATCAGAGCAACTGCTATTTTCCTATCTTGAACTCTCAGAATGCCAAAGTTTCACCAAGTTCAATTACAATAGTATAAAGTTACTGACTACAGTAGATTTTGTTTTTACAAAGGTATTTTGGGTGAAGGGTGACAGATGTATTAGGACAATTATTTTTAAGTTGGTATGGAGACGGTAAATATACCATGGTTAATAAAAAAATTCAAATTTAACAAGAAAAGTATATTTCTTTTAGCAGATCTGGAAAAGCCTGTGTGTGTGTGTGTGTGTGTGTGTGTGTGTGTGTGTGTATTTACTTACATATATATTTTATATAAATTGATTAATACACATATTTCATAGACAAAAAGACAAAGATGTTGGAGATACCGGAAAATTTTTGTCCTTTTAAAATATAAAAATAGGGAAGATGGCAGCAGAGCCAGTTGGACTAAGCAAGTCCCATTGTGAATGAGTGAGAATATGGAAAATCTTGTGTATGTGTCAGGGAGTAAGTAAGAATGCGGGTGACTGACTGAGTAGGGACTCGGGAACAAGTGGCCAGAGATCTAGTTAAACAGCTGATGTCACAGCTGCTCTGCTTTGGTCCCTAGTGCTTCCCAGGGCGCAGAAGTTGAGCACCATTTTTTTTTTTTTAAATCAACAAAGCCCTTCCTGGGATGAAGCTGCTGGGAGATACTTCCAGCTCCAGGCTCGGTTTCACCAGTGCAATGCCTGGCCGAATTCTAACAGCAAGGGATGCAGAGGGAGCACAGTGAGGGAGCCCAGAGGCAGAGCCCCACTGGAGAAGATAAAAGAGACACCCTGCCACCATCTTGAAAACTGGGGAGGAAAGTACTCTGGCTTGCTCACCACAAATGACAGACCCAACCCAATCTCTGTAACCAGCAGATTAACTACTCAGGGATTTATCATGACCCAGAGGGAGTATCCTGAAAGTACAAACTTTGGTGGGACATGATGAGTGCTGAGTCACAGGTGCCCCACCCCTTACTCTGATTCAGTTCAGGAAAAAGGGTGTGGCCAGAAAAGGACAAGGAAGACCTCTAAAGAGATCAGTGATGAGTCTGGGTCTGATCCAACTCCAACCTTCCTAGTAATCCTCTGAAAATTGAACTCACATGACTGAAGCATGACTGAAAGTGTCCAATCAGGCAGAACCTGGATGTCAGCCACAATAAGACTCTGCTCCAGCATAAGCCAGGTGAGATGTCCCCTGCCAGTACCTAATGAAGAGACAACCCCACACCTCCCCACTGGAAGGGATCCCTCTGACCATACTAAAGTGGGAGGGGAGGATCACAGCCCCAACCACCCCCACTATTCCCTCCTCCTTCCCTGGACTGGACATGGCAGGGGGGGGCATTTTGAATGAGGCAGAAGCTCTGCAGAAGATGGCAGAGGACCAGCTGAGAGGAACCATTATAGAACTGCCACAAGAGGACAGGCTTCTTTTTGTTTTTTTGTTTGTTAATTTTTAAAAATATTTTTCCTTGGTGCATGATGTATATGCAAGGGTTCTATCTGCATTCCCCCAACTCCTTTTTCCCTCTTTCTTTCTTCTTTTGTTTTCTGTTTATGTGTGTATGTGAAGAATTGAGTGTTTTTAATCTTTCAGGATTTTTTGTTTGTTTGTTTTTGCTTTTTTGTACTTCTCTTTTTTTTAGTTCAAGGTATGTGGGAATACATGTGTGAAGGTTCAATTTGAATTCCTCTTTTTTCCTTCTCTTTTGTTTTTGTTCTCTTTTTCTTCTTTAATTTTGGGTTGGTTTTTGTTCTCTTTTTCTTCTTTAATTTTGGGTTGGTCTTCTTTAAATTTGTGTGTGTGTGTGTTTGGTTTCTGTTCTTCTTGTTCTGTCTTTCCTTTCTACTTTTTATTATTTTAAAAAATTTTTGTTTGTCTCATTTCATTCTACTTTTCTCTGTTCTCCTAATTGCTGTTTCTGTATATTGAACTCAGGGGTTACACACATGCAACTATTGCATTGTCACATAAAATGGTGGTGGGGAGTAGGTCTCAGGGAACTCATACCACAATCAGTGAACATTGTGATTTGCAAGTAATTGCTGAATCCTAGCTCCCCATCCTCCACCTTATTTCACTCTCAATACTACAAGAGACAGTAAAGCTTCCCACCCACAACTCTGTTTCAAATTTGAACAAATTCAGAGGTCTGATCAGGAAAGAATAGAGAGCTGAGCAAACATCAGAAGTGAAAGCCTCTCCCACTGCCACTGAATAACAGAACTAAAGAGAAAAGAAAGTGATCTGTCGCAAATGAGGAAAAATCAACAGAAGGACAAGTTAATACCCAGTGTTACAAAGAGAAAACACTTGAAAAATCAGACCTCAGAGCCCAAACAATGGAAGACAACAATGACTGGCCCCAGAATATAATAGGGATTAGGAAATGAATGGAAAGAGTGAATAAGACCCAAGAAAGACAAGATGCAACACGGAAAGAACTTGTAACAGAGTTTGGCTATAAACCTTTCACCCAGGAAATAAAAAATAAGATAACAATCATGGAAAGCAGAATTAATCAAGCAGAAGAGGGAATCTCAGAACTTGAAGACCAAAACATGGAATTAACATGATCTATAAAAAACATAGAAAGAAAACTCATAAAGAAAGAACAAAGACTCCAAGAGATATGCAATTTATCAAGAGCCCGAACCTACATCTGATCAGTATCCCAGGAGAAGAAAGAACACTTTGGAGTAACCATCACAGGAAGTTATTCAAGAAAACATTCGCCATCTCATAAGAGAGGTGATCATCAAAACTAATGAAGAAACATCCTACCAAAAGCTCTGGGATGTCTTGAAAATTGTTCTAAGAGGGCAATTTATATATCTACAAACACACTTCAAGAAAATGGAAAGATCACGTTAACAGTCTATCAAATCAATTAAGAGAGATGGATAGATACAACCACCAAAATCCTAACTTTAGCAGAAGAATCCAGATCACCAAAATAAAAGCCCAAATACAGGTCATAGAAGAAAAAATATCATAGAAAAAAAAATCAACAAAACAAAAAGCTTGTTTTTTGAAAGAATAAGTAAGATTGATGGGCCCCCAGCCATAATGGTCAACAAAAAAGAGAGGAAAAAGCCCAAATAAACATAATCAGAAATACAAAAGATCAAATCACAACTGACTCTGAAGAAATACAAAAGATTATAAGAGATTACTATGAATACCTGAATGGAAACAAACTTGATAACCTAAAGGAAATGGTGGATTTTCTGATATCACACAACCTCCCAAGGTTGAAACAAGAAGATATTGAGACACTAAATGGAACAGTAACAACTTAGGAAATTTACTCCATTATAAGAAAGCTACAAAAAAAAAAAAAAAAAAAGCCCTGAATCGGATTGCTTTCCAATGGAATTCTACAAAACACACAAGGAGGAGCTGATACCAATCCTATTGAAAGTAATCCAGGCAATTGAGAAAGATGGAATTCTCCACAAACCATTTTATGAAGAAAACATCACACTGATACCCAAACCGGGTAAAGATCCAACAGCAAAAAAAAGAGAACTATAGGCCAATATCTCTGATGAACATAGATGCAAAGATTCTCAACAATATTCTAGCAAATCCAATCCAATCCAATGACACATCTCAAAAATCATCCACCAAGACCAAGTAGTCTTCATCCTCAGGATGCAGGGCTGGTTCAACATCCGCAAGACCATATATATAATTAAGTACATCAACAGACGTAAAAACAAGAACCACATGATTATGTCATTAGATGTAGAAAAAGTTTTTGATAACATCCAGCATTTCTTCTTGATAAAAACACTCAAATACTTAAGCATAGAAGGAATATACCTCAAAATAGTAACTGCTATCTGCAATAAACCCACAGTCAGTATATTGCTAAATGGACAGAAATTGGAAGCATTTCCACTGAAAACCAGACCAAGACAAAGTTACTCATTCTCATCTGTCTTTTTTCAACTTTGTGTTGGAAGTCCTAACTAAAGTAATTAGACAAGAGAAGGAAATCAGAGGTATCTAATAAGTAAAAGAGGAAGTTAAGTTATCTCACTTTGCTGACGATTTGATCCTATACCTTGAAAATCCAAGAGGATCTGTCAAAAACCTCCTGGCATGATAAAGAACTTTGACAAAGTCTTGGGGTACAAAATAAATGTGCAAAAGTCAGTTGCATTCTTATACTTCAACAACAAGCAGGCAGAAAAACAAATAAAAAGCACAATTCCATTTACAACAGTCACCAAAAAAGTGAAATACCTCAGCATCTTCCTAATCAGAGAAGTGCAAGACCTTTACAATGAAAAACACAAAACATTGCTCAAAGAAATCAATGATCACACAAATAAATGAAAAATATCCCATGTTCAAGGATAAAAATAATCAACATTGTTAAGATGTCTATCCTACCAAAGAAAATCTACAGATTCAATGCAATATTAATCCATTAAATTACCAATATCATTCTTCTCAGACCTGGAAATGACAATACAGAAATTCATATGGAAACATAAACAACCACAAATAGCCAAAACAATCCTAAGCAAAAGAAACAAAGCAAGAGGTATCACACTTTCAGACTTCAGAATTTATATAAGACTTCAGCAATCAAAACAGCCTCATATTGGTACAAGAACAGGCATAAGGACCAGTGGAACAGGATAGAGATTCTGGAAGCAAAGCCTCGATTTCTCAACCAACTCATCTTTGACAAAGCCTCTACCAACAACCACTGGGGAGAGGAGAACCTATTCAGTAAATGGTGCCGGGAAAACTGTCTGGTCACATACAGATTGAAACAGGATTCCTACATATCACCCTACACAAAAATAAATTCTTATTGGATCAAAGACCGACAAATGTAAAGCCTCAAACTATAAACAGACACATGAAAAAGTGCCCAGCCTCACTTATCATCAGAGAAATGTAAATCAAAACCACACTGGGATATCACCTAATCCCAGTAAGAATGGCCATCATTAATAAAACAAACAAAAGATGCTGGCAAGGATGTGGAGGAAAAGGATCGCTTATACACTGCTGGTGGGGCTGCAAACTAGTGCAAAGTCTTTGAAAGACAGTGTGGCGATTTCTAAAAGAACTAAACACTGACCCAGCATTCCCCCTACTGGTGCTACATTCAGAGGAACTCAAATCATTGTACAAAAAAGATACCTGTGCACACGTGTTTATTGCAGCACTATTCACAATAGCAAAAACATGGAACCAACCATGCTGCCCATCAAAACTGTACTGGATAAAAAAAATGTGGTCCATATACCCAATGGAATATTAGGTAGCCATAAAGACAGACAAACATATGAACTTGGTAGCAACTTGGATAAACTTAGAGTCTATCATACTCAGTGATCTATTTTAGAAGCAAAGAACAGAGTATCATATGTTCTCAATCATAAGCGG
This sequence comes from Carlito syrichta, assembly GCF_000164805.1. Lineage (NCBI taxonomy): Eukaryota > Metazoa > Chordata > Mammalia > Primates > Tarsiidae > Carlito > Carlito syrichta. Next base: position 1,093,512 of record NW_007248078.1, read on the forward strand.
ACCCTGAACATTTACCATAATACTGCAAAAAAGGGATTGGCAGAAACGGGATACTTCTGGGGTGTGGGGGAGGACACAACATCAATATAAAAGTAGCTGATCTCAAATCAGGCAAAGTGAGGACCAAAGGGAGGCCCTAATTTTACCTGTACAATGTCCATTGTATACCTAATCCTGAATTGTATGCCAGAACTTTAAAATAAAAAAATATTAAATACTGATGATAGTACCAGCTTAGAAAACTACAGTGATTGCAGAGCAGGGAAATTTTTTATTTTTACACTAAAAATGTAATACTATCAAAGGAAAATAAATCATGAAACATCAGAGATAATGGTAGAAAATAAGAACAGAATCTTTCATGAATAACTTGGGCATCAAGATACTGACCTTGTTGCAAAGTGAGATCTGATTCTTGGGGTCATTCTAAAAACTAAGAGTAGAAAATGAAACCTAATCCCTATATCCTTGATCGAACAACAGGGCAGAAGTAAAACCTCAGAGTTCCAGAACATTTTCTTGGTTGGTAGTGGGACCAAAAATTTTCAATTAATAGAGTTGGTGAAATCAGTAGGAAAAGAAAGAGGGTTTCACAATAATAAACCAAAGTGCTAAATTGAGGAGGCCAATGGACACAGATCTCTTTTGATTAATCCTGAAATTTAACCCAAAAGTAAAGCAGACGTAAAAGTAGAGATTCACATACACATGCACAATTTAACGATGCATTTAGAAGGTGAAATGTGAAAATTAGATACAAGTTTGTTGTAATGTGGAAAATGTGAGTCTTACGAACCTCTTGTCTGATAATGGGAAAACTAGTGGGGATGGAAGAAACACATACCTACCTAATGACTGGAAGACTGCTCCAGAGAAAATGACCTGTATCTGGGATAGCAAACTTAGTATCTTACCAACTACCATGAATGATCAATTCAGAATATAATTTTTTTTGTTGTACAAAGTGAATTGCAAATAAATATTATTTTACAAGTAAGTCTATATTTAAAAAAAATACTAGGGTCTATCTATGATAGGGTGGTTAGACATTGTTTCCACTACTCTATTTAGTTTATTGGCTGTCTCCCTACACGTTAGACTAACAAAAGAAGGATTGACAAGAGAACAGCATGTAAATTGTTTTTGATGTCAATTTTTACAAGTGTCTTCTTAGAGAAAAAGTTAAAACCCAGAAAAACAGATAAGCTTGAGAGCTGATATGCCATTTTTAACAAGGAATATTCTATTTTGGAGGAAAAGGAAAAGGGCTTGGTACTCTGAAGGGCAAAAAATGGTGAAAAGGTAAAAAACATGGCAAAGATGAAAGAAGATAAGAATTATCATGGCAAGGTTTGTGTATGCAGGTCCATTTCTATTCTGCCATCTCTATTCAGACTTTCTGTTTTCTTCATAGCCATAAACCTTCCCTGGAAGGGGGGATTTACAGTAGCTGTTATTTCTAAGTAGTTTCCTCTTTTTAGACAGATAAGGGAAGCTCTGGCAAGTCTTTCTGCATCCATTACATCTCAAATGTCTTCAGCACAAAATGATCTTCAGCCAAAGAGATATATTTTGGGGTAGCATAGATATAGAGACTGAAATATAAATCTTTTACCATTTTATTCATTTTTAATCTACAGTTCAGTAGTGTTAAGTATTATAGTCACATTGTTGTGAAATCAGTCTCCAATACATTTTGCTCTTGGAAATCTGAAACCATATACCCTGTAAACCACAACTCCCTTTTACTTCTCCCTCAAATTCCTAGTAACCACCATTCTACTCTCTAATTCTGTGTATTGTTTAGATGCATCATGTTTGTGGAATCATACAATATTTGTCTTTTTATTACTTATTTCACTAAGCATAATGTCCTCAATATGTATTCATGCTATATAATGTGACAGTATTTTTTTCCTTTTTAAGGCTCATGTCTATAATCCCAGTGTTTCGGGAGGTCAAGGCAGGAGGAGTTGATGGTAGGAGTTCAAGACCAGACTGGGCAGCATAACAAGATCCCATCTCTACAAAAATTTAAAAAATTAAAAATACTCATGTAGAACTTTCAACTTGCTCTGAAAAGTGATTAATACAGATAACTCTCTCTCTCTCTCTCTCTCTATATATATATATATATACACACATATATTTATCATTTTTTTTTTTGCTTTCATGAAATATACTCTACTACAGTATAATCTCAAAAACTGGAGATCTGGTGCTTAGTAAAATACATCAAGTGAAGAAGTCAAACATTTCTTCTATTTCTTTTTCCCTTGGAAAGAAGATGTAGCAGAGAAAGGAAGCATATGTCACAATTGAACCCTATAGGGGTATGGGAAGTTGTAGAACATAGGTAGGAAAGACTGGTATAATCCTTCCTGGAAGCAACCCAGGGAAAGCTTCTAGTCTAGGAACATGATCCTGGTTGAACATCAGAATCAACTGAGGATTATTAAAAAGCACAATATTGTGCTTCATCCCCTGAAAATCTGACTTAATTTTTTTTATTTTAAAGATGTGGAGTACAATTCAGGGTTAGGTATACAAATGGTCATTGTGTAGGTAAAGTTTAGGCCCCACTTTGGTCCCCACTTCACCTGGTTTGAGATCAGGTACTCTTATTGATGTGTTGTGCCCCCCTGCCCCCTGGCAGTTTCCCACTACTGCCAATCCCTTTCTTATGGCATTAGGATAATTTTCTAGGATCCACTTATGTGTGAGACCATGTAGTACTCAGTTCTTTGTTTCTGTGATAGATCACTCAGTATTCTATATTGCCTTAATTTTTTGAGTGAAGGGTCCAGTTAGATCAGAGTCTTAGAGAGTAGGTACCAGAATTGGTGGGTTTTAGTGCCTCCTCAATGATTCTAATGTTGAGCCAAGTTTAAGAACTATGACTCTAAGAGAAGCCCCCCATGTTTCCATGTCAGATAAAAAGAAGTAAGGTGACTAGATAGGAGCATCTAGATTTCCAGATCCTTTGTACAGGGATCCACTTTCTGTGTGCCCACATGATAGGTGTGAAAAGTGTTTATGCAACTTGTATTCCACCAAGGCTCTACAGAGGATCTGTCCGGATGACCAGGAGCTAGTAGCAGACAATAGTAAGTGTCAAAAGGCATAAGGAAAGGTATTATGTTTGAAGAATTCAGTCGAGGACACCTTCCTACCTACCCATAGCCAAAGAATGATGTATGTAAACCCCACTACTTCTTTCAAACAGACATAGACTCACACTTTCTCTGGTACTCAGTACCATTCTGGGTAAGAAGGTGCATTATCAAGTTAAACATGAATTGTCTGTATATGTACCTAAAGTCACTTTATGGAGCAATCATTCTGTAGAGACAATATTAACCTGCAAACATTGAAATTCACAAATTTAAAACTTGTGCAATTATATCTCCTTCTTTCAGTAGGTAGGGAACTCAAAAAAGAGATGAAAAAGAAATGGCTAGATTTTTATTTTGTTTATATGTATAAAATAGATCCATACATCTTATGTTCCAAAAAATAATTTCTTTTCTTTTCCTTTTTTTTTGAGTGAGAGTCTCCCTCTATCACCCAGGCTGGAATGCAGTGGCACGCTCCCGGTCACAGCAGCCTCGACCTGCTGGGCTCAGGTGATCTTTCCGTCTCAGCCTTCCAAGTAGCTGGAACTATAGGCATGTGCCATCACGTCCAGCTAATTTTTCTTGACTTATTGTAGAGATAAGGTCTCCCTAAGTTGCCCAGGCTGGTCTTGAACCCATGGGCTTAGGCAATCCTCTCACCTCGGCCTCCCACAATGCTGATATTACTGGTTTGAGCCACTGTGCTCGGCCTTACTTTTCTTTTTAAAAAAAAATCTTGGAGCTTGAGATGGTTTTAATTGATCAGGCTGAATATAAAGCTTGTTGGAGTCAAAGCCTGGCAACTGGAAAAAAATATATTTTGGAAACAGAAAACATATTTCAACTCTGCCATTTGGGAGCTATGAGACTTCAACTACATCCATCCTAGTTTCCTCAAATGTAAAATGTGAATGACTATGTTTATTTTCGAAACTGTTTTGAAAGTTAAATATATATGTGCATAATGCTATCATAAATAAAATGTAACAAGGAAATGTTTAAATTATTTCATAGGAAATGTGGTTTTTGCTTGCAAAAAATGGAAATTCAAATGTGCAGTGTAGTAATTAGTAAATTATTAGAATTTTTTTTTTAACTTTCTAGAATTAAAAAAGTTTAATTGTACTTATATTATGGGTGCCATAGAAAAATCCACAAAACATTTTTGTATTTGGGTAATCTGTCCTTTCAGTTCTAGTCTAATATCCACATATTCTTTTACTCTTATTATCTATTTTCAAGAAATATGAAAAGTTCAAAAGTAAAATAGTAAGTTTATAGTATTATGTGTTTCACCAGTTTTGGTGGTATGCATTTAAACCAAGACAAAACAAAAATGAAGCAGAATTTCATTATCAAATGTGGCTTAAGAGTTTAATTTTACCATAGCATATGCATTGACAATTTCTGTTAGACATTTAATAATTATTCTTTCTTTAGATCTTGGCCAATAAGTCTTAAGGGGATTTTAATTTTAAAACAAAACATTTTATTTTTTATTTGAGAGAGAGAAAAATATCTTATTTTTAAAAAATTAGCTTTGACCAAGCTTCCTATGATTATATCAGATAAGAAATTCCAAAAAGCAATTTGTTTGTTCTGGTTGATCATGACTTACAAATAATTCCTCATTTGCAATAACAATGGTGGCGTTAGTATTGCTGTTAATTAAAATCCCTTGTAGGACATAGAGAAAGGGGCTCAAGTTAACAGGATTGACAGAATTTTTGGCCCTGTTTTATTCTATGGTGAGCACAGAAATATATATTTTTATAGGCTTTTAGGCACTCAGCCTTTTCTTCCAATTTCTTGACATTTATCAAATAAAACTGTCTCTCTTTTAAAAGGCAAAGGGAATATTTGAGCAGTATGCACATATATTCTTTGCTGATTAGTGGCACCTCGCTCTGCAATGCCCAAGAATTATGTGCCATGTATGGATTCAGAACTGAATATTTTCAACTTCAGTGCTAAAAAGAGTTTATGAGGAGGGGTAGTTAAAAACAAAACTATGGTCAGCATCTATTTGAAATATTAGCTGCTCCTCCCAGATAAAATAACTAATCCATTTCAATAATTGGCTTTTAAAATGCATGTATATTATGGTCTACATTTTGAATGAAACCTGTGCACTTATAAAATTCTGATCATACATCTTTCATTTCAGACTTGAAATTGGCAGTAAGCCTCTTCAGCAAAATACAGAATAACTTCTAGAGAGAAAAGTAAACTTTAAATGAGAGTAGAATAAAGCAAGGATTATTATTTCTCATAGTAGAAAGCTGATTGTGAATATAATGATTTCATAACTTTTAAAATTTCTTGACATACTACTTGCAAGTTTTTTACTTTTTACACCATTGACCATAATGTTTAGTTTATGTAGGTGTGGTATTATATTAGCTCACACAAAATCAATAATTATAACATTTCTTAATTTTTGTTTATAGAAGTAGAATGAATTTTGTGTCTCTTGTTATGGATTTATTTTAATAAGGATTAGGTAAAGGATTAGTAGATGATGAAGATTATGGAAGGTTAAGTCTCTACTTCTAAGCTATTTGTAGATAATTTCCCCACATTTACCAAAATAATGCCATGTCACAGAAATATAGAATCATAGAATATTAGAACCATAAAAGACTCTAAGCGATGGTTCCATATGATTTTATTTAATAACAAATAATTGCAGGTAGAAAGGTGGAATAACTTCACCAAAGTCATAAAATTTATGTGAAAATATTGCATATTTTGTTTTTATTTATCTCTGTATGTATTTCCTTATTCAGACATATTTTTAAGTGATTAAGAAATAGGATGCCAACATCACCAAGGTTTTTGAAAGTCTCTGTGCATATCCATTCACGATCACCTTACCTTTTTTATCCAAGGATGGTTGGTAATTAGAATATAGTGTTATCATTTTATTTCTTTCTTTTAGAGTCTACTATGTGTGTATTTATTATTAAAACATGTGTTGTTAAATTTGAAAGTTTGGAACCTTTTTTATTGTAAACTTTTATTGTAAGTATTGCTGTTATAATCATTCTTGTACAGGACTTTGGTTAACAAGGGCAAGGTTTTCTTTAGGTTATATACTTGGTATGATTTTGCTGGCTCAGGGTGTTTGATCTTATTAAGTTTCACTAGGTCATGGGAAATTGTTTTCCAAAGTGGCTGTACCAAGGTTCTCTTCCACCTGCAACTAGTAAGAGTGTCTGGTGTTCCCTATCTTGGATGAATCTTGTAATGATCTGACATTTTGAGTTTGCCAACCTATGAGTTTCAATTATTTCTCATTATTGTTTTCATTAGTGTAACATGAAATCTGATAAGGTTGATCATCTTATATTTGCTGATCATTTACACTTTCTCTTCTGTGGAATATCTACGTTGATTTTGTATAGATTTGTACAAGTTATTTATTTGTTATACAAGTTATTTGATTGGTTATATATGTAGCACATATATTCTCAGTTTTGTCCTGGTCCACAACACTCATAGGTAAGCCACTTTATAAAAACGTCCATTTCATGTGAATGAAGCATTCTTAAATATATCTTAATTTTTCAAAATGTTTGATATTTATTTGAAAAGCAAAGTTATTTGGGAAGGAAATAACATTTCTCCATAGGAAACCCTGTAATAATAATATCTTAGGGCCAATTTGAAATAATTGTTTCAAATTATTTTGATAATATTTTAAATTATTTACACTGAGACTATGCTCAGTGCCATAGGTTTTTGAATAATATCTGAAAAACATATTTAGCAAATTAGCAGCCAGATTTACTCCATGAATATAATGGTAGCTATCCACTTGCTCCCTAATTTCATACTTAAAGGGAGATTTTTGGTTGTATAATATATTTTATGCTAAATCAACAGAAGTAATATTTCAGAGTTCTAGTCCAATATGATTCCTATATTTTAATTATGTATACGAATTTTACCATTATAAAAATTCTGGCAACTTTTAACTATAGCATGCAGGTAGACATTAAATAACTTGATTCCTAAAATTTATCCAACTTCGAAGTGTTCTGATTATCTGACACTTTCCAAGCCCTAAATAACAGCTAAATTGATATAAAACAGATTTAGATTCTATAAGGATATTTAATAGGGTTGCTGAAAAAGAATTAAGAAAAACTACAAAGAATCACTACTTCAAAATATTTATCTTAAACAGAAAAGAAAATTTTATAACCATTCACTTATAAAGACTAATCAATAAGTTAATCTTAATGCCTTTCAATGAAAATAATATATTTACAAAATAAGCAATGTGTACTATTATTTCTTTTATTTTTGCTATATGGATTAAAATTTATTTATACAATCAGACCAAAATTTATTTTCTTTTTTATTATAAAGATGTGGGGTACAATTTAGGGTTAGGTGTACAAACGTTGATTGTGCAGGTAGCCTTGTTGATGACGTATGTCCCTCTCTCCCTTAGCAGTTTTCCTCAACTGCCAATCCCACTCCCCTCCCCTGACAGTTTCCCACTACTGCCAATCGCTTTCTTATAGTATTATAATTGTTCAAGGTCCGCTTATGAGTGAGAACATATGGTACTCTGTTCTTTGTTTCTGTGATAGATCACTGAGTATGATTGCCTCTAAATCCATCCAAGTTGCTGCAAAGTTCATATGCTTGTCCTTCTTTATGATTGCATAGTATTCCATTGTGTATATGTACCACATTTTTTTAATGCAGTCCAGCTTCGACGGGCAACATGGTTGGTTCCATGTTTTTGCTACTGTGAATAGAGCTGCAACAAACATAAGGGTGCAGGTATCTTTTCTGTAGAATGATTTGAGTTCCTCTGGGTATATTCCCAATAGGGTAATTGCTGTGTCATATGGAAGGCTATTTTCTAGTTCTTTCAGATACTGCCACACTGTCTTCCAAAGAGGTTGCACTAGTTTGCATTCCCATCAGCAGTGTAGAAGCGTTTCTTTTTCTCTTCATGCTCACCAGCATCTGTTGCTTGTTTTCTTAATGATGGTCATTCTTACTGGGGTTAGGTGGTATCTCAATGTGGTTTTGATTTACATTTCTCTGATGATGAGTGAGGCTGAGCACTTTTTCACGTGTCTGTTGGCTGCCCATGTATCTTCTTTTGAGAAGTGCCTATTCATGTCTTTTGCCCACTTTTTGATGGGACTGTTTGTTTTTTTCCTTCCGGCACATTTGAGTTCCTTGTCGATCCTAGATGTTAGGCCTTTGTTAGAAATACAGTTGGCAAGTATTTTTTTCCCATTCTGTGGATTGCCACCTTGCTCTCTTGATGGTTTCTTTTGCTTTGCAGAAGCTTGCTAGTTTGATGAGGTCCCACTTGTCTATCTTATTTCTTATGTATGGGCACTTAAATTCTGATCAGGAATTTGTTGCTAGTTCCAATTTCTATAGGGTGTCTCCTGCATTTTCTAAGATTCTTATAGTTTGAGGGTTTATGTTTAGGTCTTTGATCCATTTAGAGTTAATTTTTTGTATGGTGATAGGTAGAGGTCCTGTTTCAATCTTCTGCATGTGACCAATCAGTTTTCCCAGCACCATTTACTGAATAGGTTCTCCTCTCTGCAGTGGTTGTTGTTGGAGGCTTTGTCAAAGATGAGTTGGTTGAGAAATTGAGGCTTTGCTTCTGGAATCTCTATCCTGTTCCATTGGTCTATGTGCCTCAAAATTTATTTTCAAGAATTGGTACTTATTTTGAGTTTCTGAGTCATATGTCTTCTTTCTGTTATTTAATATTTAAGCTAGGTCAGCTGTCCATTATCAGAAACTCCTAGATATCTCCGTTTTCATAAAAATAATAATAAAGTTCTGGTATAACATTTCAAAATGTCAAATAGGAAAAACAGGGTTAATAATAAACCATCCAGACCAGGTAATTAACTTACAAATTTTTTTTAGCTGTTTTATCAATAGAGTGTGATAAAGTTCATATGATTTTTTTGCTTAGAAGCCATTTTTGAAAAGTTTTAAGTAAATTAATGAGAAAATAGTTCCACTTTTTGTAGACTAGTTCTATCATTAGCTTCAGTTTAAGATAATTTTATATAAAATTATTTACATATTACACGTATATGATATAAGTAGATAAATACTTTTGGTTTGTTTTTATCTAATGTAGCTTCTTAACCTGTTACTCTTGGAGTCTGGAGGATTGTGCTTCATGAACTACTTTTCTGAGATTCCTCCCCTAGTTCAAGTAAAAAATGGTTGATATATTTTTAAAGTGCATTTCAATATTACATACAGAAATCACTAACATATCAGTGTTATAAAAGTTGCATGAAAAAATATTTTTAAAATAGTTATGGCATCATCTAAATTTGTGTCATAGTTTCACCTTGATTTACTCCTTAAAGAAATGAAAACTTTTTGTGAGCATTAAGATTGAAAGCAGCATGTTTGACTTTAATGGAAACTATATTACTTTATAGAATGATATTAAAACAAATTCAGTAAATTAATCATTAATGCCTTCTGTGTTTTTCTTATTTCTCATCATTAGCTAGGCATAAGGCCTGAAATGAAATTCATTCTCATCAGTCTTTTGCCGACAGACTACTTTTATCATTTCATGCTGAGCTTGTATGCAATATATCAGTGTATGTGAACTTGACATTTTGATCACAAGATATGACTCCTGTTGAAATGTGTCCACCTGAGTCACAGAAACTATATACTAAAATTATAGTGGGAGCTCTGATTCTGAAAGTTCACCAGAGAGATAATTGAATAAAGCTATGTTCACCTTCACAAAAGAAATTTTATCAACATTTGGAATGGAAGGTAATAAACAAAAGCATGAAACTCAGTTAACTTGGCATCCTGATAAGGATGATAAATTAATGCTGTTTTTTCTTGGAAAGAATTAAAATTGAAGTGATGAGATAAGACTCTTATGAGCCCCAGCTCTTTTTCTAAACAGCTTAAGAATTTTTCAGCACTCAATTTTACTATGTTTTATTTTGTTTGTCATCTACTACAAACCAAAGAATATGAAACATTTTGGGGCTACAAGTACAACTGATATTGCTCCCTGTCTTCAGTGAGCTCATAGTTGGGCATGATATACAGTAAACAGATATTAATAATTACTTATAATAAAAAGTGTTGAGTGCTTACTCTGAGTCAGAATGTGACTTGTGGGTATGTGCTGGAGCTGCCTATTTCATTTGGTGAGAGCTGATTATTAAATATTTAATAATTTTTCAGGCTGATTTACAAGCTTGAAATTAGCCTCGGTGGGAATATTTACACTCTAGAAGCTGATACATTTTAGAAATCACCTCCCTATTCTCCTTCGACTAGTTTATCATCACACTACTAGGTATACCAAATAGGTTTCTAATTGTTGTCTTATTTACTGTAATACTTTGGCATCCATTCAAACAAATATTCTAAACTTACAGTATTAATTTAGTGGAACCATTGAGTCTTGGGTATGACATGGATGGAAAAGAAGATATGTTCTTGACAACCCTAATCTTTTCTATACACCTAGATAATAGGGAATATGGAATTACCTCTTTTATTTCACTTTTTTCTATGTATACTCTCTAGAGTTGCCAGATAAAATGCAATACTTTTCCAGACTTTTCTATTCTATTGCAAATAATAATAACAACAATGGTACTAAATGCATCAGTTCTTTTAAAGGCAGTTTAACAAACTCCATGAGATTTAAAGGAGCATCTCACATGGTTCCAATCACATGGATTCTTCTCCAAGCAGAATTCTGACATGCGGATTTAGCTCTGTATTATTATACTCACAGTACTACATGTAGGACTCAATGATGTTTTTTGCTTCTTTAGAGAGCTGACCACCAGAAGATCCAAACTGGCTTCTAACTTCATCTGTATTTGTTATAGTGCCTGCCCATGATCTATGTTGCTGAAGTTGCATAAACTTCAAATGCCCCATTTTAACTGACAAATATTTAAAGATAGTTCAGAATATGGAATGGCCTCTTTTATTTCACTTTTTTCTATGTCTACTTTTTAGAGTTGCCAGATAAAATGTAATACAATATTATTTGTGGTTTATCTGAAATTAAAATTTAACTGGGCATACTGTATCTTTATTTTCTAAATGGAGCAACCCTATTTCTCTCTGAATTTCAGTCTGTCCTCCAGACAGACCACATAATTTTGGAAACTTCATAAGCTTTTCAGATTTGTGATCAAAGGCAGTAGAGTGAAGAGGAGATCATCTTCTTAATCTGATGCTTCTCTGTGGAAAGTTTCAGAAGCTTACAGGCTCACCTCAAAAAATCTTATTTAAGAATGTTTCCAGTATACTTTAAGCTTAGAAAAAGAGAAAATCAAGTTTAAATTGGAAAACATAACCATTTTTCTCCAAGAGAAGGTACATTACAACCTCTTCAGAAGCAAATCAAGAAAAAAAAAAAAAAAAACAGAAAAGAAGGAAGAGGGAAATAACCCAAACATATAGAGGTGCTTTATGTAAAATTGAAATCTCTAGGTCATAATGCATAATTTTAAATGAAAGTCTTTACGTGAGATTCCAATGTAATTATTTGAGATTCCAATATGTGAGGCTTGAACCTTATTAAAGATAACTTTTAATTTTAATATAAGTGGACATTCCATGAAGGTGGCACTTTATAGACTGCTGGATTTAGACTCTATCTCAGTTCGAATTCGAGCTTAATTTCCCATTCACTGTGTGACTTTGTGAAATTACTTAGTTTTCTGGATCACAGTTCAGTCATTTCTCTAATAGGGGTAACCAAAGCTCCTTACTCAAAGTAGTTGTGAGATGTTAAAGTGTATAAAACACAAGCAACATTGCCTGGAACAAGATATAGACTCAATATGCATCGGCTGTTATAATCATCATTATTATTACCTGATAAATGAAAGGATAGGCAATAACAAAGCAACTGAAAATAAAATGTGGATATAGATAATACATAATAATTATGAATGTTTATGATGTTAAAACACGGATTAGAATTTTGGGGGGTTATGTTAGATTTTATGCAAGGAGTCCTTGAAATAAATTTGGAAAGTCTGATGAAGCCTTCATGGAAAGCATCTTTTGCATTAGGTGGAAAGAAATTGATGGAAAGTCAAGAGTATACTTCTTACGTTAACAATTTTATTTTTGATTGAGTCTTTTTATAAATATTATTACTAAAGATTTGTTGAAATACTTTGGCAACTCAGCATAGTCTTCCAACTGTAATCATATATTTCTAGAAGAAATAGATAATAAGTCTATAATATCAATATTGGTGTGTATTAAAATAACTGCTGAATAATACTAACAAAAGTATAGACCATTAATTACCTTAAGGATGAAATGGAAGTCTTTCAACTGATCATTAATGATTATTACTTAAAAGGAAAAACTTATATAAAGGTTACAACCTGCCTTCGTTAGCAGATAATTTTCTGATTTTAGTCAGAACGAGTTTTGCAGCAGATCTATTTTTTGCAGAATATGTCATTTCTTATTTCCTAACAGTGCATATGCAAAGGGAAACTAAAAAAAAAACATGGAATTTTCTTATAAAAATTGTATATTTATTCTTACATGTTTAAACTTCAGTCACCTTCAAAATACTCTCTGATGCAATATACCTATCCAAACACTTTTTCCACTACTCAAAACAGGTTTTGAACTCATTGATTTTGATGTCTTTTAATGCTTCTGCCATTTTTTGTTTCATCTCTTCCACATTAGCAAAATATGTCCCTTTGAATATTTTTTCATCTGGGAAAACCAAAAAAAGTTGCTTGGAGCGAGATCAGATGAATAGGGAGGGTGGGGCATGACAGTCATGCTGTTTCGGTCAAAAACTAGTGTGGGAAGATGCACTCCTAAATCACCCATCATGAAATGGGCAAATTAGTTGAAAGAATTAAAAAAAAAAATTCACCGAAGCCGAACTCAGCTTCTCACAGCAATGCTAGATGGTACACTGATGCTGATGGGGTCCTAGAACACTTACCTAGCAGGGGAAGCCTGTCCTGCAAGGGGTCTGCCCTCCGAAAGATTATTCCAGTTTTTTGAGGCCTCCCATCATACAATGTAAAAAAGCAAGTGGAAACGGATCATTAACACTGTGGCTTCTTAAATAACAACAAAAAACCAAGCGATATTTTAACATGGGCATTTTTATTAAAATAAATCAGACCGTTGACAGTCCTCCTCCCTTCTTTTGGTGCTCATTGGAGCTATTTCTCTATGAGTTGTGTGAAATGACAATGGTGATTTTACACTTTTAATTTAGAAAGTGTTTCAGTTATCCCAACATAAATTGTTCAAAAACAAATTGAACTAAAAGCAAAAAGAAACAAAAAAGAAAAAAGTTCTGATTAACTCTAGACAAAATTGAGTGAATTTTTGTCATTCCAAATGAAGTATATTATAGCTTTTAATGAAATATCCAAAGTCAGCCTTTAACAAACAGTTCTGTTTCTTTTCTAGTTCCTACTCACTAATCCCATTTCTTCCCGCATTACCCTTTCGTTTTTTTCCCCAGCCCAGTTCTACTCTGTACAAGTTGAAATGCTACGATAAAAAATTTATTTTTACTGTTTTCCCCCTCATATCTTATGCTATTAAAAAACAGACTTGGCCAAACTAGCTTCAGTTTTTTTAGCGTGAAAATACTTATTTTTATTTTTTAACCTTGATGCACATAGGGTTATTATTGTCTTGCTACTTATTCTTTCTTTCCTTCAACAATTTTGTAATGGATTTGACTCAATTTTTTTAGTTGCTCAGTTTGATAAGGAATTAGTGGTCTGGGCTTTTAGAGAAGACATGATACAGTGTACTTTTTCTAATTTAGCAGAGTTCCCTCTTGTATTGTTTCCATGCACTAAAAAAAATACAGCAGTTTACTTTTTGAACAATACTTTTAGCGATCTCCTAGCTATTTCCTCTTCCTGCCCCTTTAACTTTCACCTCTGTGTTTCTTTTCTCCACTGGATTGTGGTGCTCATTTTAGATTGAATTCCCAGCAGATGATCTTCACTGTGGGGTTTTGTCATTATGTTTGCTGGTGACATTTTAGAACAGGGTCTTTGAAGATATAACCAAGTTAAGATGAAGTCATGCTCATACTGGATATGAACTGACCCTAAACCCACTGACTGGTGACTTCATAAGAGAAAGGAGAGGGAGATGGAGACTCAGACACAGATACACACTGAGGGTAAATGGCCTATGAAGATAGAGGCAGGAAGCCACAAGCCAATGAGTGCCAAAGATTGCTGGCAGCCAGCACAAGCTAGAGAGGGTTAAGGAAGGATTTTTTTGTTAGAACATCTAAAGGCTGCATGACTTGACGGGAAATAAATAAATACACTTCTGTTGTTTCAAGTCACACAGTTTGTGAGAGTTTATTAAAATAGCCCTAGAAATCGTATACAGCATCCTTGCATATTTAAGTGTAATATTTGACTTTTTCTCTTTTATTTTAGAGAAACAGAATCCTGCTATTGCTCAGGCTGCTGTGCAGTGGTGCAATCATGGCTCACTGCAGTCTCGAACTCCGGGGCTCAAGAGATATTCTCACCTCAGACTTCCGAGCAGCTGGGTCTATAAGCATGTGCACCACACTTGTGTAATTTAAAAAAAAAAAGGGGTGAGATGAAAGTCTTGCTATGTTATCCAGGATAGTCTCTAACTGACCTTCCAAAGTTCTGGAATTACAAGTGTGAACCACCAAGCTCAGCAACTCCTTGTTATTATAAAAAAAGATGCTATAATTAATGAGAAAAATAAATTAATAACAAAATCAAACTCACTTTGATATTATTACCACATTTGATCAAGAGATGGCATATTATGTAAAATAAAAAGTGAAGGAGCATTGATGATATTTCTTGGGTGCCTGCTATATGCTAAGATCTACACTGAATGCTCTACATAGATTACTTCATTTACCATTCACAGCAACATATAAGGCACTAGTTATTATCATCCCCTTTTTTATAGATGAAGAGATAAAGGCAGAGGGAGTTTTATTTTCCTCCTTAAAGCTAGTTCAATGGCAGAGCCATGATCAAGTCTCAGTTCTGTCTAACATTAAAGTCGGTTTTTAAACACCTGATGATGACTGTCTTTATTTCATAGCAAGGAATCAAAGATTCTCAGAAAATAAGGGAGCATTATTGTCAATCATGCTTAAAAATTTTTAAACTAATGTTGTTCAAAATAAATATTTTCCTACAACCACAAAATCTGAAAGAGAGGCAACAGTTTCTGGAGCTCTATCTGCTTGTCTTAATCTCCCCCTCTCCCTGCCTGCCCCTAATACTGCTCCTCTGCAGCCCCATGAAAACAGGAGTCTTTGCAAAACATGTTTAACACTGGCATAATCATATTGCCGATAAGGAAAATAGGAATTACGGAGACAAAGAGACTTGCCCACAGCCATTTTATCAGATCCTGACAGAACTGAGATCAATGGGCGTCCTGCAGAGAAGGAGGAGACTAGCCAAGGCTTTTTACAGCATAATAGATATGGACCATCTGGGCTTCGTATTTCTCTTATCAGAGATAAAATAAGAAGCCCCAGCATTACTAAGCAAACTATTACACAACCGCAGGCAGTTTCATGGACAGCTGTGAGCAATATGTGTTTTGTGAAATAATACAGATGTTCTTCATTATAAATATCACTGAGACATTAAATGCCATTTTAAATAAAGATGAGTTACAAAGGTAATAATTGACAGTGATGGAGAATGCACACATCTTGGCTGTGTATAAAACACACCGCCTTCCTTGTATTACTTATTTGATTTTATAAAATACAAATTTCTGAGCCTAGTGAATGAAATAATGAATTTGAAATAACTGTTGAAAGTTTCCTTTTCCTTTTTTCCCCAGCATCTAATCATTGGAAGAATGAATTGATCTTAGACGAGCACAATAGATATTTCAAATTCAATTTTTCCTCAAAATTTCTAAACCTGTAGAGCTTTGCAATCTGGGTTTTGTAACAATCGGACTGCCCTACAGCATATCAAGTTCTTCCAGCATCGATTGATGGGAAATTTTGTGAACTTTCACATGGTGGAAGTGTGATAGGTGGAATGAGTGCCCCTAACCTGTACCCCCAGATGTCAGAATATTCCCTGTCGTCCAATTTCCTGAAATAAGATTGGAATGACAATGGCCATGAAAAGGTTAAATCTAGACCTTGCCGATATTGAAAGAAACCCAAATCATCAAAGGTAGATCGAGATATATGTCTAAGCATAGGTTACCTATAATGCTATCAATATATCATGCAATCAGTCTGTAACAAGTTTCTAAGTCACTGATGTGTACAATAAGCATCTTTACATTTGCCTATACCTACCTGCCTAAATTCCTCTACATAGAGGAGCTACTTTCTGGAGACATCACAGGAGAGGAAGGCCATTACACCCACGTGTGTTAATAGCTTGTGCCTCATGTGGCAGAGGAGCCTGAAACAGCTTGACATCACGGTACAGAAATCAGTGCTATCTTAACAACAAGAGAGTTGTTTTGACATTTCTTGGAAATGTCACCCATAATGCTCTCATACATCTTCTCGGGTCATAATTAGACATTAAATGCCCCGAAAACAGCTTGCACCTTTTCTTTAACATCTTAGCCCAGAGCTTCCATGCTCAGATCAATGTTCGAAAGCCTTGTTTTAAGCAGTCATGACCCTGTGTTGATTCTGACATGAGAGCCCTGCCTGATCTGAGGGCAAATTAGAAGCTTCCTCTATATAAGCCAAGGGAGTTTAGACACGACCTTTGCCTTGACACCCTGGGTTAATTTATGCGATATTTAAACATGCCTGGAGTAGAGCAATACACGTTTTAGAGGAAACCTTACAGGAAAACATCTTTGTGACTGTAGAGTAAGTAAAGAGTCTTTAAACTGGACACAGAGAGCACTAACTGTAAATTTTTAAAAAGGCTAGTTGGACTATACTAAAATTAACACCTTCTGTAATCAAAACCCATCATTAACAGTGTGTAAAAAACAACACACAAAGTAGGAGAAAATATACTATGTAACAAATACATCTAAAAAATTTCTTGTAATCCAGAATATATGAGAATCTCCTATCATTTAAAAGAAAAACAACTAAGAATTCAATGGCTAAAATGGGCAGAAAATCTGAAGACAGCATAATAAAAATATCTAAATGGCCAATAAAGATATGAAACGGTGTCCAACTTCATTAGTCCTTAAAGAAATGCAAATCAAAACCTTCGATGTGATACCACCAGAAGGGCTAAAATTAAAACAAAAAGGAAAATGTCAGATGTGATGAAGATGTGTAGCCAAACAAAATTTTCCAACATTTCTATGGTGTATAAATTCTTACAATGGGCTTGGAAAGGCGGTTAATCAGCATTTACTAAAGCTGAATTGGATATCTCACAATGCAAATTTTGTATCTAGGAAAACTCAGATAAATAGGTATATAGGCTTAGCAGAAGACGTGAGCTAAAATGTTTATAATGTCACTATTTATAATTACTTCAAACAAAAAATTACCTTTAAGAAAAGAAAGGACACTTAAATTTTGGTATTGACACAATTGACAAAATTCAGCCATGAAAATAAATGATTTACAACTACCCACAAAAATATGGATAAATATTACAAAATACTCTTGAATCAGAGAAGCTGGATGGAAAGTATATATATAGTAATTTAAGAATTCAGGTAAAACCAATGTATGTGTTTAGGGGTCAGGAAAAAGGCAACCTTAGGGAGAGGGTAGTGGCTGCAAGGGATTTTTGAAGAAGGATCTAGATCCTCAATAGTATTCTCTTTCTTGTTAGGAGTCCTGGTTACATAGCTGTGTTTAATTTGTGTAGTGTTATCAAACTGACTGTTATAATATTTGACCTTTCATTTTATAGCACATGTCAATAAAAACTTTAAGATATATGTGTGTGAGGTATAAGCAGACTGCTTTTGTTGCTCCCATCTCCACTCCTTATTTTCTGGTATAACTTGTCTGTACTGGGATTTTGGTTCCTGTTTATCAAACAGAGGTTTGTTTCAAAAGTGAAACGTATTGCCTAGAGCTTTCCCAATCCCCATGTAGTTTCTTTTTTCACCCAGGGCTGGTTTCTGTCTCTAATAAATCTTGCACATCACTCTGAAGGCATCCCTTTCCGAGATATAAATATCTACCACCAATGGCATAAAATACCTCCAGTCTTGATATTTGCTGATGGTTTCTCCTGTGGATACAGGGATGCTGAGGTCTGGAGTAGGCATGGGTTTCTGTACCTCCCTCAAGCTGTAATGATTTGAGCTATTAATTTCTCCCAGAAGATGACTAGTCCTTATTTCTTGGTGAGTTTATTTTAGTCCTCTCTAAGCCAGCCTAGGACATTCCTCCTTGTTCCCCTCCACCCACACTCAAACAAACTTTTTCCATCTTAAACCCCTACGAGTCCCATCTGCCTACCTATGCTATGTGTGTGAAAAGTTGTCTAATAATGTTAGGTTTGAAAATTTAAATTTTAAAGCGGATGTAATTTATTCCTATATTATTACTTAGATGTCAGGTTTTATAACTTACATGGTATTATAATATTTAAGATTTAATGATTTATATAAAGCATTTGAAGTAGTATTCAAATTAGAATAGAAATTTCTTTATTTTTTGAGAGTAATCTGTAGAAGGAAGTTTCACTAAACAAGCTGAACAGAATAGTTATAATCGGGGAATTACTTAATTTTTTTCTGGCCACTTATTTCAAATATGCTTTATCAGATTCTGACTCTGTATTCTATTATTGACATCTTGCCCATAACATTTCATTCACTTTCAGACATTAAAACAATCTCATTTTCAGGAATTAAAATGTAAGACAAATCTTGTTCTCACAATTATTTCCAGGCTTCCCTTTGAATCACCAACTCAAGTTTGATTTGCTTTTTCAGGACAATCAGCAGGGAGAGAGCTGTGGTCTTTCTGGGACCTTTATTCCATTTAATTCCTCGTACTGGTTCCTCACCCCAGCTTCTGGCTCTGCAGAGTGGGACTGGTAAAATGACATTAGAGAAACAAGAGCAAACATCTCTCTACTCAGCCAATAGCTGTGAGTCAATATTAGCTGGTGAAAGCTTTTATTCAAGGAAGAGATTCTAATGCTTGTTTTTTGTGTAGTATTATAGTGGCTTTTTAAAACACCCTGAATTTTACTGTTCCCTGATATGATATGTTCTCCGGCTGCCTTCGAATTGGTCATCCCACTGCTGTTACCTTGTAGTGTAACTCTGTATGGATTCTCCCAGCTTGGACCTGGTTTTATGTAGGATCTTTAACGTGGAGAACACTTCTTTAATGATGAGGAGAAATACAAAATGGAAATAAAGATTTATTTACTTACAGACCCTGTGGGTACATGGCATACATGAAGGCAACATAGAGGTTAGTCAGTTCCAAGGGAGAGGGAGAAAGGGACCCATGGGCCAAATCCTTTATTGGGTCCAGGGCATTATGTCGCTTTCCTGCAGAGTTGGTGGATTTAAGGTAAATAGTTCCAGAAGGCCATGCTGTGACTGACTGTTACTGTGGAATACAAGGGGGGAAACAAAAAAAAAGAATTATTTTTTGAGGGCAGAACCGTTGTAGTACAGGCTTATCCTGCTAGGTAAGTTTTCCAGGAACCCATTAGCATCTGTATACCAGCTAGTATTGTTGTGAGAGGTTACATTCAGCTTCAGTGAATTATTGGGGGGGGGAGAATCTTTCAACCTGTTTGCCCACTTCATGATGGGTGATTTACACAAAAAAATCTGTCCACATTGTGCTAAGTGTTCAGCAGTTTTTGACCCAAAACTGTATGATACCCATATTCCATCCTCCCTATTCACCAGTCTGAGAGACTTTTGTTTCCCCAAATAGAAAAAGTCCTCAAAGGGAAAAGTTTTGCTGGTGTGGAGGAGATGAAACCAAAAATGGCAGAAGCACTAAAGGTATCAAAATGAATGAGTTCAAAAACTGTTTTGAGCAGTGGAAAAAGAGTCTTAATAGATGTACTGCATCAAACGGAGAACACTGAAAGTGACTGAAGTAAAAACATGTAAGAAAAAATACACACTTTTTTGTAAGTAAATTCTGTTTTTTTTTCTGTCCCCCCTCATATCTGCACAATCCATGCAGAACATGGAATCACTTGGGCCAGTCAAGTAGACTGCATTTAGCTGTCCTATAGAGAAGTGGTCACCAGGAGGAAATTGTAGACAATAGTGAGGAAGCTGCAGCCACAATGAGGAACTGGCAAGTAGAGGGGAGTGGGGTACAGAATTGAAACTGTGTCAGGGATGACTAAGTCATGCTTCTGGTATAAGAAAGTCCAACTTATATTTTAATTGGATGCCAGGCTAACATACAGTGGTAAAAATTCACTACAGAGCCCTTTTTTCCAATAAGTGATGCTCTTTAGCAGTGCCCATATGTCAATTCAGGATACCTTTGTGGTATCTACTATTTAACCTTAGGGAGCTGAGATGCTCCGGCCCCACAATGTCAGGACTGCAGCCTACTCTCCTTGCTCTCTCTTTCTTTTTGGGCTGTTCAAGAAAGCTTCTTGTCAGGCTATTCTAGACAAAAGTCATTGCAGGCAGATATGCTTCAGCTGCAACCTGTATGTGTAAAGTTCTCTTGAGAGCACTCTTGACTTCTGCTCTGGGGGCTGCCCTGTTGGAGCCAAAATTTTAGCAGCTCAGTTGGCATCCTTTCAGGGAGGAAGACATGAGTTTCCCCTCTAGAAAGCATCCACATCTCTGGGAGTGTTCCCTTGCTTCCATCACTTACCTTGAGGTGCAGCAGAAGAAGTGTAATCTCTGGTCTCTCCACTATGGGTATGAGGAAGAAATTCTGTAGCATTGTATAGCCATACCAATTATTTGTATAACAGCCTTCTCTACCTGTTTCCCAACAAAAAATCCTTACAATGCTTGATGGAAAATAGAAATTAGTATTAGTGACTGAACCTGCTTGCTCTTTTCTTAGCCCCAAATCTATGTGTCTAGCTTTGCTATTTAGAATTTTGTGCACCTAAAACTCATCCACCCCAGTTTTGAGGCTTATATGAAACACTAGGAAGTTCTAATTGACATGCTATTATGTATGCACAGAGGGTGCCAAAAAAAGTACACCCATTTTGAAAAAGGGAAAAACTGTATTAAAATTATTATACTCTATAAGATGAATATAAGTCACATTTGACATGTGCAATTATAAGAGGTGCTCAAAGTGGTTACCATCAGCATCCGGACAGTTCTGATTTCAGAAAACATCTCTTAAAAATGTGCATACATTTTTCAGGCAACTCAGGTATTATGTTTTATATGTGTATTTAGAACATACATTGCCATAAGTCTATATACTATGTCTATGATTCTATAGACCAATGAAGTCACATAGAAATCTAATGCAAGCCTCATATGTAATTTTATATTTTCTAGTACCACTGTTACAAATTAAAAACAGGTGAAATCTATTTACTAATATATGCTATTTAACCCCATATATCCAAAGTATAATCATTTAACATGTGATCAGCGTAAAACTATTAATGAAATAGTTCATATTATTCATTTTTATTCTAAGTCTTTAAAGTCTGGTGGGTATTTCACACTTATAGAACTGCTCATATCTAAGTAGCTATTTTTCAAGTGCTTCATAACCACAAGCTCTAGTGGCTACCATATTGAACAATACAACAGGAAACTATTAACTCCTTAAGGGAAAGATCTATACTTAATTCATCTTTTTATGCATTGCTTAGGTAAGAATATTGGTAAGTGTAGAATAAATTAATATGTGAATAAATTTATGAGTAACTAAAAGAAAAGCTAAAATATCTGTCATTATGAAGAAAATTGTAAGAAACTTTATCCAAGAAATTTTGGGTATCCATATAAATAAGATGAAAGATGAGAAATATTTCAACTATTCACTCAGTAAAATAATGTATTGTAAGATAAAAGAATAATATTGACTTTGGAATTATTGGCTAAAATATCAAAGGGTTTATTTTTTCTCTAAAATATTAGAACTTGAATTTAGTCACTTAAAAATAAAGTCTCTCTCTCTCTCTCTCTTTTTTTTTTTAAAGCAAACTGCCTGGCACGGAGGCTCAAAGCTGTAATCCCAGCACTTTGGGAGGCCAAGACGAGAGGATTGCCTGAGCCCAGGGGTTCGAGACCAAACTGGGCTACTTCGTGAGACCTTGTCTCTACAATAAATCAAAAAATTAGCCGGCATTGTGGTGCATGCCTGTGGTTTCAGCTACTTGGAAGGCTCAGGTGGTAGGATCGCCTGAGCCCAGCAGGTAGAGGCTGCGGTAGTGAGCAGGTAGTGAGCATGCCACTGCACACCAGCTTGGACAAGCAGATTAAGTGGAATAGCCCAGTATTCCCTTTAATAGTGATCCTAGACTCTACTCCTGAGGCCATTGATGCACCACCTTTCACTTATCATTTTGTGCCTACTGTAGGGTAGGTTACTAGGAGGAAAATTTCAACATACTGAGTCAGTTATCGAGTCACAATAAAAACTGTGAAGCCTACAAATAACATCTACTAAAGGTATCTTTGGCAAGAAGGTACAGTTTGTTTTTCTTTCTTTTCTTTTGCTACTGATTGACAACATTCAGTACAAGACTCCAATCATCTCTTATACATTCTATTTCTGTTTTCAAGACAAAACTTCCGTTTTTTAAATATATTCAATTTCTGTTTTATTTAGCAGAATTTCTGAGTTACACAAAAAATTTTGTCAAGTTTTACTGTCAGGCAAGCCTACCCAGAAAAGATTTTGACATTTATTTTATATTGAATCTGCAGGGGGATATAAATGATTTTTACTGCATTCAAGTGAAACTTGAAAGTATCTTATTGACATCAATCATAAAATTGATAAGTACATTAAATTATGACCAGAATATGAACAAGGACTATTTTTAGATGGTATATTTTATGTTCTTTTGCTTAGAATAAGGGAAAATATATTTTGTAGTGAGAGCATGAGATTTGGAGAATAGTGTTTCTAAATTCAAATCCTGGTTGAACTTATACTATCTTGGGTAAACTACCCAAAGATCCCCAAACTCATTATAAAAAGCTATAGTGATAATTAAAAATAGAACAGAGTGTCTATTAGCAGAAAGGAGATTAGCCACTTTATTACTTTTTTCAGAATTTTAATTTCTTGTGTGGTATAGCTATAGTAGTCCAAGTCCTATCACTTAAAAACATAAGTTGTAGGATATTTTTTGTCATATATTTGAAAGTGGATGTGTACATGAGTAGGCAAAATAGAGATAAACTCACTTTTGAAGTGAGGCAATTATTGGGAAGTTTCCACAGAGTAATTAGCATTTGAGCTGGCCTTAGAAGAACGTAATAATTGTGATAGGTAGGATACAAGAGGAATAAAAATTTAAAAACAGGGGACTGCTGCATTAGAAATATTTTATTGAAGTTATATGACTGTTAAACTTAAAAAATGTAACTGAATCTATTTATTGCTGCTTTTTTTTTCACACACCTTCATTAATGGTTTGTCAATATAAATCTTCAAATATTTGCAACAAAGCAAATAAATGTTAGTCTATAACATTATTAGAAGGATTACTATTGAGATTACAGCTGAAAATGTTTAAGTAGTTGCTGTTTTATGTGTTTGTTTACATTCCTTTGTTGAGGTCTTAATGATGTTACCATAATATTTTTCTTTTTACTACACATTGTACTTTCTAAAATGCAACCCATATATTGAGCTAATAAATGATATTTAAAAATTATGTAGAAAAACTAATCAAGTAAACATTAACATTGGAATGAAGAGTTGGAAGGAAGGCCAGTATAATTTTTCTTTTTCTCAATTAGTAGTGTAAATACTTGAATATAATTTGATTCTAAATGTGTAGATTCTGAAGTGAATGTAATAACTGTGGGATATAATTTTATTATCGGTGTATAGGTTGTATTATTAGAATATGTGTGGAATTGTTTGTAGCATTTTATCTCAATTCTTCCTGCTTTAAAAGGTTATTTGGTTATGAGACAGAGGATAAAGAGTTTTAGTTATACTCTTCCAGGACAGTCAAATAAATCAATAGTTAATCAAGGGCATTATAAAAATGCAAGCAATACTTTCTCTGAATATTTAGATATCATTTAGACAATTTATTTGAGAATCATAGTCATATTTTTAGAACTGTGTTTTAATTTATCACTTATGTTTATAAATGAAGAAATCGACATTCTATTAGAAAAAACAATGAGTCTAAAAAATGTGATGCTTTAAGTCCTAGTGTATATCACTGTTTTGTCAGATAATGTATTTTTATGTAAGGTGAAGAAAATAAAATATCCGGAATTGAGTATTAAACTCAAAGGAAAGTGAAAAATGAAGGAATGTTTTTTAATCTCGATGGAAAATTGCACATAGTCCCATCTATTTCCTATCATCCTTCTCACATAAAGCAGTCATTTAGCAGATGTAATTTATAACTTTGCAAAAAAAATTTAGATGATAAGATCCTATGACCAGATATTGTTGCTGGTGAATACAATCTTAAAAGCCTAGGCTAGAGCAGGATTTAAGTTTCTTAAGAATGAGACAACTGTGTAATAAATTTGGCATTTGAGAACTTTTCAGACATGGCATTGGTGTTAGGCAAAAGAATGAAGTGGCTTTCATTTCAAAATTTTAATACTGTCAGGTACACTGAAGTGAACTTCAAACACCAAATGGAATGTATATAGTAAAGAACGACACTTATTTAGTTTTGCAGCCATGGGTTTAACCACCTGTGTCTTAAAACGCTGACACTGATACTTCTCTAGCTAAAATATCTAAAAATACAACTTGTGAAGTGCTGAATTACCTTCATTTCTTTGTCCTAAGTTGCATGATTTGTTAAAAACAGTTGCAATGCATTTTTGTACTACTTGCTCTAAAGCTAAGGTAAGGGGGCAAATCACAATTCTCAAATGTTGTAAGTCAATTTTGACTATGACCTAAGTAGTTTCCATATATTGTAGTATTCTCCATATACCGAGGGTATTGCTGGAAGGAAAAAAGAAAATTAAAAAATTGAGAACTCCCAAAAGTTATCACTCTTTCACTGCAGGCCTCATTGCCTATTTCTTATCAACAACAGCATCAACAACAACAAAAAAAACCCTGAATTTTTTCTTGCTGTTCCCAGAGTCTCTCACTTGTGTCTTAACCTGAAGTATTTTCTCTGACCATGCCTGGCTTATGAATTCTCTTGAAGAACATACTTTATGCAAAAAGTTTCCAGTGATTTCTCTCTGTCTAACTGATAATGCTAAACCAGGCTCAGCAGTCCTGGTGTCTGGACCCAACTCAGTGCAAGGCTAGCCTCCACAGGACCACTCTAACCTTAGTGGCCTGAACTCCAAACCACCCTAGCACTGGGCCAGCAAGTTAGGTCAAAAGGAACAAATGATCTATAAACAACCAGAAAACAATTAAGAAAATGACAGTAATAAGTTCTTACCTATTAGTAATTATTTTGAATGTTAATGGATTAAATTTTCCAATTCAAAAAATAGAGTAACTGAATAGATTTTTTAAATGTCCAACTATGTGCTGCCTAGGAGAGACTCATTTCACTTTTAATTACTCACATAGAGTCAAAGCAAAGAGATGGAAAAATATATTCCATGCATATGGAAACCAAAAGAAAGCAGAAACAGGTATACTTATATCAGAGCAAATAGGCTTTAAGTGAAAAACTATAAGGCAAAGAGGATCATTATACGGTGATTAAGGTGTCAAGTCATCAACGGATATAACAATTTGTATATATGCATCCAACATCAGAACACCTACGTATATAAAACAAATATTAACCTTTCTGAAGGGAGAGACAGACAGTAATTACAATAATAGAGGACTTCAACACCCCACCTTCAACAATGGATACAACACCAAAAGAAAAAGTCAATAGGAAAACATTGAACTACACTTAAGACCAAATGGACAAAACAGATTGTCCTAGTCTGTAATGTGTTGCTACAGCAGAATGCCACAAACTGAATAACATCATGAAGGGAAACTTATTTCTTGCAGGTCTGGAGGTTAGACAGTCCACTATCAAGGGGCTGATATCTGATGAGGGTCTTCTTGCTGTGCCATCCCAAGGCAAAAGGCAGAAAGGCAAGAGAGGGCAAGAGAGCAGGAGATTGAACTTACAGCTTTGAACCCCTTTATAATTAACACTAATTCACTCATAAGAGTGGAATCCTAGGGAATACAGCAAAAGCGGTTCCAAGAGAGAACTTCATGGCAATAAATAAACACACAAAAATAAAAGAAAGATCTCAAATACACAGTCTAACATTACACTTCAAGAAACTGGAAAAAGATCAAATTAAGCTCAAAATTAGTAAGAAAAGAAAGAAAGAAAGAAAGAAAAAGAGAAAGAGAAAAAAGATCAGAGCAGAAATAAATGGCAGATTAGAAAAGTAATGAAAAAGATCAGCAACATTAAGGGATTTTTCAAAAAGAAACAAAACTGACAAAACTTTATCTAGACTAAGGGAAATAAAGATTCAAATATATATATTCAGAAATGTAAGAAAAGACATTTCAACACATACCACAAAATACAAAGTATCACAAGAAGCTACCATACACAATTGTGTGCCAACCCAGAAGAGATAGATAAATTTCTAGACATATATAACCAGCCAAGACAAGATCATGAAGAAATAGAAAACCTGAACTGACCAAAATGAGTAAGAAAATTGAATTAGTAACAAAATGTCTCTCATCAAAGAAAAGTCCAGGATCTGATGGTTTTATTGTTTAATTCTAGCAAATATTTAGAAGAATTGATAATGCCAATCTTGCTCAAACTTTTCCAAGAAATTGAAGAAGAAGAAGGAATACTTACAAACTCGCTTTATAAGATCAGGATTACCCTGATAGTAAAACCAGATAAGGACACTACAAGAAAAGAAAATTACAAGACAGCACCTATAAAGAACATTGATGCAAAAGTCCTCAGCAAAATATTAGCAAACTGAATATAATAACATATTAAGAGAATCATTCACCACGATCAATTGGGAAATATTCCTAAGATACAATAATGGTTCAACATATGCAAATCAACAGTGATAGATCATATTAACAGAATGAAGAACTAAAACCACATCAACAAATCAATAAATGCAGAAATGAATTTGACAAAATTTAACATGTCCTCATGGTTAAAAGCTCTCAACAAATTAGATGGTACCACAACACTACAAGGGCCATATATGACAGACCCACAGCTAACATCATATCAACGATGAAAAGTTGAAAGCTTGTTTTTTAAGACTGAGAATGATTCAAGGATACTCTTGCCTCTCTATTAAACCCAATACAGGAAGGTCTAACCAAATAAATTAAGCAAGATAAAGATACGTAAGGCACCCAAATTGGAAAAGAAAAAAAATAGTCCCGGCTTGCAGATGACATTATTTTATATATAGAAAACCCTATGCCAGTCATGGTGGCTCATGCCTGTAATCCCAGCATTTTGGGCGAGAAGTGAGAAGATTACCTGAACCCAGGGGTTTGAGACCAGCCCAAGCAACTTGGTGAGACCTTGTCTCTACCATAAATTAAAAAATTAGCCAGATTTGGTGGCGTATGCCTGTAGTTCTGGTTACTTGGAAAGCTAAGGCAGAAGGATAGCCTAAGCCAGCAGCTCGAGGCTGCAGTGGCCATGAGCATACTACTACAATTCAGCCTAGGCAACAGAGTGAGACTCTGATTCAAAACAAACAAACAAACAACAACAACAACAAAAAAAAAACCCTAAATATGCTATGAAAAACCAGTTAGAACTGATAAATTAATTCAGTAGTTTGTGGAAAAATTAGTAGCATTTATATACACTAATAAGAAACTATCCAAAAAGGAAGCCAAGAAAACAATTCCGTATAGAATAGCATTAAAAAAATGTTAAAAAGGAAAAAAATGTAACCAAGGCTATTAGAAACATGTATACTGAAAATACAAAACTCCAATGTAAAGACACAATAAGCAAAACAGCCTAGTACTGGTACAGGAACAGGCATATAGACCAATGGAACAGGATGGAGGTTCTGGAAGCAATATCTCAATTGTTCAACCAACTCATCTTCGACAAAGCCTCCACCAACAACCAACCACAGGGGAGAGGAGGACCTAGTCAATAAATGATGCTGGGAAAATTCACTGACCACATGCAGGAGACTGAAACAGAACCCCTACCTATCACCATACATAAAAATCAATTCTAAATGGATCAAAGACCTAAATGTAAAACCTCAAACTATAAGACTTCTAGAAAAAAATGTAGGAAACACCTGACAGAAATTGAAACAGGCAACCGATTCCTGATCAACTCTCTAAAAGTGAATGCAATAAAAGATAAGATAGACAAATGGAAATTCATCAAACTGAAAAGTTTCTGCAAAGCAAAAGAAATAATCAAAGAATGGTTTTCATTGGAATGAGAGGAAATATTTGCAAGTCATTCATCTAATAAGGGGTTAATAACTACAATATAAAGCATTCAAACAACTCAACAGCAAGTACACAAATGACCCAATTAAAAATTTAGCAAACATCTTGAACTGATATTTCTCAAAAGAAGACATCAAATAGCCAAAAGGATATTAAAAATGCTCAACATTTCTAATAATCAGGAAAATGCAAATAAAAATCACAATATTATTTAACACCTGTTAGAATGGCTATTATCAAAAATATATAAGATGACGAGTGGTGGAAAGGATGTGAAGAAAAGGAAATCCTTGAAAACTGTTGGTAGGAGTGATAATTAGTACAACCCTTATGGAAAATATCATGGAGTTTCCCTAACCCCCCCCCCCCCCAAAAAAAACCACAACGGAACTACAATTGCTATGGAGTCTAACATTTTCATTGCTGGATATATGTATACAAAGGCAATGAAACTGGTATGTCAAAGAGATAGTTGCACTTCTATGTTCATTTCAGTGTCATTCACAGTAGTCAAGATATACAATCAACCTAAGTGTCCCCATCAATAGATGAGTAGATAAAGAAAATGAGTATATACACAGTGGAATACTATACAGCCTTAAAAAAGAAAATCCTGTCATTTGTGACCTGGTTGAACTGGAAGGACAGTGTGCTAAATGAAAAAAACCAGTCACAGGAAAACCAATACTGCATTATGTCACTTATATGTGGACTCTAAAAATGTTGAACACATAGAGGCAGAAAGTGAAATGGTGGTTATTTGGACTGGAGGTGGGGTTGGGGGTTGGGAGATGTTGGTCAAAGGATGAAAAAATTTCAGTTAGATTGGAAGAATAAGATAGGAGGAATAAGAATATTGAATAACATGGTCACTATAGTAAATAAGAATGTACTGTATTTTAAAAATCACTAGGAAGTAAATTTAAGCATTCTTACTACAAATAATAATAAATATGTGAAGTAATGCATATATTAATAGATTTGATTTAGCTAGTCCACAGTGTACTCATATCTCAAAACATCATGATGTGCACAATAAATATATACAATTTCATTGGCCAATTGAAATAACCAAATAAATTTTTTAAAAAGAAACTAAATAAAACTTTTAATTCATGAATAGTATATCTAGTCACATGGTTACTTGGGCTGACTGAAGGTATTGGGTCATTCTTACCTTACACATGAAGATCTCCAGGGATGGAATTCTCTTGAGACCAAAAGAGCAGTTCTGATGAAATTCATTGTAAAATGTAATATTAGTTTGGTTTGTCTTACTCTTGCCTTGTAGCCTAGTTTTCTTTGTCTTAATATTGCCTTATAACCTCATGTTAGGAGAAATACTGTTTCTGTTTTATAACTAAAAAGTACAATTTATGATCATTTAGTATAGAGAAAACATTATGGATGCCTTTACATTATCGCACTATGTCTTTGTCAGTATGTTCAGATGTACAAGCCAGGCAGGCCTAGTTGGTGTTGCTCAGGAGAATTCTTAACCTTTGTTAAATAATTAAGTCCCTGCTGCTACTTGCCCTGCAATGAGCTGCATGTGTGAGAAGCAGCTAGATTAGCACACTCACCCTAGTAATCCTGAGCATCTACCTTTTGGGACTTCTGGTGTAAATTGTTCTGAAATCACACCTGCCTCCAACAGGGAATTTCATGAATGTCACACAGCCTTGCCTACATCTTGTCATGAATTCCCTGCAAATTGACTAGGGAAAAAAACACCCAATGTTATTTTTGTGATATAGTAGCAAAGAAATAGACAGAATATATATTTTTAAACAATTTTAGGTGTCATTATGATGGCATTACAACAAAGGTCTGAACATGATCTCTGACAATTTGATAGGCATATACCGTCACTAGAAAATTAAAAAATAAATTTGTGTCTGGTATTGGTAGCATTCTAGAATAGGCAATACCTTCGCTTGATGTATTAGAAGTTTCAGAGTAATTTATTTGTGTAGCTAAACAAAGTGCCATTTAAGAACTGCAAATATTTACTTCACTGATAATTTAAAATTTTTTGAAAATGTTGTTGTTTGAGAGTCAAACCTTTATCTTAAATTGTGTTTAGGTAAATGCCATTCAAGCGCATCTGAGCCTGCTCTTTCACTGAATGAACAAATGTAATGTCATTTTCACAGCTATGGAAATCTTAAAGCCAGTGTGATTTCCTGCTTATGAGTTCTAGCTTTCATGTTAAGCACATCTTCTGTTTGAATCTTGGATTTACTCAGTTTTGAGGACATACATTATAGAGGTTAAGTAAATTTGCCTTTTCATTTGCAAAATGTAATAGTACTTCTTACTTACATAATTGAAAGGTTAGTATGGGGTTATGCTTTCCAGAGTAGCATACACTTATTTTTTATAACTGTTATAATTTATATTTATCTATGATTTTTATATTTCCCTATAAGCTGTGAGTGCCAAAGAGATCTGATGTCTTTGTCCTCACCATTATATTTGTATTGCCTTAAAGAGGCATGACACATAGTAGGTTCTCAAAATTTGTATCTTAAATCAGTGAAAAATATATGAAAATGTCTCAGTGCAGTGTCTGATACATGATTTATATTACTTATTATTAAATATCTCTATTAATTATAAAATGCTTAATAGTCCAAAATATGTTAAAATTTGGCCGTTGAGATTATACGATGGTATTTACACTATGAGAGCAAATTTCTCTTAATTCTTGACATTTTAACTGATTTTAAAAGAATGATGAAAAAAATGTAGCTCACCCCAAAACTGGTTAATTAGTCTTTAGATTGAGTCCACAAACGAATTTATTTCTTATCTAATATAATTAAAGTTATTTTTAACTACAAGTTACTGAGACTCCATTAACTATAGAGATGCTAGACTTCTACACAACAATAAATGCGATCAGTTGAATACACAGGCTCTATTTGATATGGCTATTTTAATTATTTCAAACACAGTAGTACTTAGTTGCATTTTATGATATAATAAACTCATTTTCTATACTCAAATCTGAAAACAAATCTGATATTTTATAGCAAAACGCCAAGTGACATTTGTTGTTTTGCAAGTGTAGCCTGGAATGAGGTACTTGAAACAGGATGAAGATAAAAGGGCAATGCCAAAAACATGATTTATTTCCCAATTGTTCATTCCTTTCCAATAGGCAAACAATACTGCTCAGAAAGAGAATTTGCTATATTTGACACCGAGACAGAAATGTGTGCTTCATGATTTGCTTTATTCATTAATATCCACACTTTACTTCATTAAAAAATTTAAGCACAAGTTCGATATTTTTAATCTCTGGAAATTGTGCATCTCTCTAGAGCTTAGCGTCATGCCTAGTGCATAATATATGAATAACGGGTATCCATGGGAGGGCTACCCTAAAGACTTCTACTTTTCAAACAAATATTATTTTTAAAATAGGTAGCCTAAAAGATCATCAATATGTAAATCTCACCTAACACTCTTAATTTATAAAATTACATGAGTTTTCAGTGCTCTGACTGATCAAAATTTGTACTAAGTAATGTCCCTGTAGCAGTAATATGAAACTAATAACAGTTTGGAAACAATCTCTGATTTGGATATGAACACTGTATCTTATTAAGAGAAAGAAATCCCATATTCTGGTTATTTTAGATTTGCTTAGCCTAGATAATTCTCATTTGATAAATAAATTAAAACCTCCAGCAACTTGCTTTAATCTCTCAGATAGTTGATGGCAGGAATCAAATTAATACTCAGGTTTTGCTATTTCTAATCTAACGTCTTTTCAGTACAAAGCAGAGATACTATCAATCAGCAACCTGACTCAAGTTTTTCAAGACAAATAATTTACTTTAAGTCAGATGTTCTGTTTTAATAAATTCGCCATTATTAATGATGTATAGAAATATACTAATGAGATATTTAAATTTGTTTTAAAATTTAATAGTAGTATGTTCTTCTGGCAAAAATGTTTTCTATTGATAAGAAATTACTGAAACCATTCATGATTATATCACAATAAAATCACACATTTACCTTGATTCATAAATTATCTGATTTTTTTCCTACTTAAAATAGTGAATGTGTAATATGTTAGTCAAATAAATATATGAAAACAAACATTTGAATCATTTCTTTTTCATTTTAATATGTATCATGCATCACAGCTGTAATTAAATCTTCTGCATTTTTATTCAGCTATTAATTATTGAATGCTGAGTTTCTTAGAGAATATTCGAAGTAATAGATGGATTCAAACAAAGCACAGGACAAGTTTAAGAAAATGTCGAATCAAAGTTGTTATTCCAAAACTTGCCCATTTCAATTTTTTTCAATATGTTTTCATCACATGAAATTTCTCCCCTTTATTTGGCTCTTGTGCTAATTTCCTCTTCTTTCTGGAATGCAAAATGTCAAAATCACTAATTTATTAATTTTGCTGAAAATTAAAGCTTAGATGAATTTGCTAGGCATATGGTGGTTCCCTAATTGCATATTAATTTTGTTCAGAACATCCTTACTTTGAACGTAAAGCTGGCCAAGTTATAATGAAGTGTTTGGAGAATAGTAAATTGAAAATACAACCAGAGACGTTTTTCTGTTTCTGTTGTCTCATAGTGCCATCATTTTGCCCGATGTTACCGAGTTTGGGGAAACCATAAGATACAGCAATATATTTTTACTTTTAAGCCTGAGGCACCTAATGTTTACAGGGATAAGTATCTACTTACAATGTTGACATCTTTCTATTTTGAAGAAATGGTGGCAAATCAGGGAGGGCTCTGGTCTCATGGTCCCCTTTAGCCATCCTTTTATTGCCACCTATTTGCGTAATTTCACAGTACAGTGGCAACCCCTTCCTCTTCTTTACCTCACTGGAGAGCTAAAGATAGGCATAGCTATCACACACTAGCAATATATTTACAAATCTGTGAAAAAGGACTTAATTATTTCCTTACAAACTATATTTAACTGTTTAAGTTTATTCTTAAAGACAAACCCTGATAATCATTGTGTGTTTCATATTTTAAAAGAATAGCTTGTTGAATTTTCTGGATGTGCCATTTTTGTTGTAGCCTATGGAAATATCTTCCGTGAATAATGCCAAAAAGCAGTCTAGGGGGTATATGTCAGAAATTAATCTAGTACATGTGAAGATAAAACTCACAAAAATTGTATAGTTGACCCTTGAACAGCATGGGTTTGTACTATACAGGTTCACTTTATATGTGAATTTTTTTTCAGTAAATATATCAAAAACATTTTTGGAGATTTGCAATAATTTGAAAAAACTCACAGATCAAGTGCATAGCCTAAAAAATAATCAAAGCAATTTTTTAAAAAAGATGAGTATGTCATGAATACATAAAATATATGTAGATACTAGTCTATTTTCTTATTTGTTACACACAAATCTATTATAAAAAGTTAAACTTTATCAAGACTCACACAAACACAGGCTATACATGACACCATGTGCAGGCAAGATAAAAAATGTAAAGATGCCGTCTTCAGTCATAACTGCATGAAATTAACTATAGTATATATTGTACTATTATGATAATTTTGTAGCCACCTCCTCCCTCTACTGTGAGTTCAAGTGTTCGGAGTATTCTCTTAAAACACTGGCTGAGGTGAGTGGATTGTCTGAGCCCGCGGGTTCGAGACTCGCCTGGGCAAATTGGTGAGACCTCATCTCTACAATAAATCAAAAAAATTAGCCGGGCGTGGTAGCGCATGCCTGTAGTTCCAGCTACTTGGAAGGCTGAGGCGGAAGGATCGCCGGAGCCCAGTGGGTCGAGGCTGCGGTGCCTGGGATCGGCCACTGCACTCCAGTCTGGGCGACAGAGTGCGACTCTGACTCAAACAAAACAAAACAAAACAAAACAAAACAAAACAAAACAAACACTGTGTGACACTAAGTAACTCCACATCAGCATACCATCTCTGCAGTTAAAAAGTGATCTTTCCTGCTTTTTACTTATTTTTCACCATGTTTAGTGCAGTACTGTCAACCTTGACTAACACCATGGGAGCCATATGAAATGCCATTAGTGATGTGGGAAGTGCTCCCAAGAAGCAGAGAAAAGTCATGACGTTACCAGAAAAAGTTGAATTTCTTGATATGGACCATAGATGGAAGCCTGCAGCTGCTGTTGCACTGTTCCAGACAGATGATTCACTTTTTAAACAGATGATGTCACCTTACGGTGTCAATAGATACAGTGCAAACTATAAATGTATTTTCTTTTCCTTATGAGTTTCTTAATAACATTTTCTTTTCTCTTGTTTATTTTATGGTAAGAATACAATATATAACACATATGACATATAAAATGTGTGTTAATTGACTGTCTATGCTATTGGTATGGCCTCTGGTCAACAGTGTAGGCTATTAGTAGTTAAGTTTAGTAGCTGTCAAAAGTTACACGTGGATTTTTAGATGGGACCCCACGTTGTTCAAGGGTCAACTGTAAATTGATTCAGTACATGGCCAAGAAGTATAATGTTGAGAGTCGGGTTCCTTGTTTCCTGCTTGGTTCCTCATTAAGTAAATCTCAGTGCCTTTGCCTCAAACTCTTATGTCCAGTCTACTCTATAATCTCCTTTTGGTTGCTGTCACTGCAGAAAACCCTGCTTCACAAAAATAAGATGTTGGAAATGGAAGCAGACTTTTCAGCATTGACCGGACAGGGACAGGAGGCAGAACTCAGGTAGTAATGCCAGCGATGAGGAGCGGCTGTTAATACCAGATGAATCTTGCCAGCCGCTCACCTCCTGCTATGCAGCCTGGTTCCTAACAAGGCCATGGAGCACTATTGGTCCATGACCCTGGAGGCAGGGGACCTCTGAACTAGGGCATCTGGAGGTGATATACAAAACGCCCTTGTGTTTTCCAAAGAGGAACAAATAACCCAAGGATTTACTTTTGAGAAACCTGCTGTTGCAGGACATGTTAATGAACAGACGACAGCATGGAAGCTTCTAGGTTATGACCATGAGATGGTTGTCTTCTTTGCACTGGATTTATTGACTTTCTGCCTTCAACCTATGGTAGGAGGACTCAACTTGAGCAACCAGTGAAAACCCCAGTGGATGAATTTATTTTATTCTCCTCAATCACTTCCATTTTCCAGTACTATCTTTATGAATTCTGTCATACCAAGCATGTGCCAAGGTCCTCTGCTTTCCACTGTGCTGGGATTATGCTCTACATAGAGATCAGATCTGTTTATCTATCACAACCCCACTCTATAGTCTTCATGTAATAAACTTGCCCATTATAACAAACATTGATTTGGTAACCAGCCCTTTAATAGAGTTATACATTTGAAAGAAATGTCTAGGAAAATAGAAAGTCTTTTTTAAGATAACAATATGGTAATCATAACCGTTATAATTAGCATTTCTCAGGAACTTGTGATATTAAGCTCCAAGCTAAATGCTATTGCACTATCTTCTTTAATCTTCATAAAATCTCCCTAAGTATGATTTTCATTTTTTTTGTACATGAAATCTCTGATGTTTAAAGAGGTTTGGGTTGCCTAATGTCATGTAGGCAGTGGCAGAGAGATTATTAAAAGAGTGATTTATTGGATGTCAAGGTCTATATTTCAACTTCTACTCTTGGTTGATTTGGCAGGCACTATATTGTGAGACTGTATGTCCATTCGTCCCAAATAGAACCTTTCCAGCATTCTGGGGATCAACTCTGATCCATGGATATTTTGTGGAACTGTTATGTGAGTTTCTATTCCTTTTCTTTAAGCAGCAAGTGTTATTTATAATATCAGTTGATTCCTCCTGAGTTGCATTTGGTACTGGGTACACATGATTGAGGTATGCAGATAGCATAGACACAATTACACCATCAAGTATCACCATACACTGGGTGCAGGGACACAGCAATGCACATGACAGTAGGTGGTGACAGTGTTCACTGCTGGAAATTCTAAATAACCGTGACTTCCAAAGGGAGAAAAATCATCATCCTATACAGGCAATCTGGCCTGCCCAATGACCTTCCACCTGCATATTTATATTCTATACCATAAGCTTATTTTTCACTCATAAACATG
Organism: Carlito syrichta; assembly: GCF_000164805.1. Lineage (NCBI taxonomy): Eukaryota > Metazoa > Chordata > Mammalia > Primates > Tarsiidae > Carlito > Carlito syrichta. The sequence continues at coordinate 1,130,270 of NW_007248078.1, forward strand.
CTATCACTTGCAAAATCAATTCACCCACCAAAAAAGTGTAGAAATTAGATTAAGTTGCCACAGAGACACCTTGCAAAACTTGAACTTCTGATTCGTGGGCACTGATGAATGAGTCCTATCTTGCCAGTCTTCTGTTTGCAAAATGAAAGAGTAAATGAGCAAATCTGGCTGCGTCTCTGAGAGGTTGAGTGAGCACAGTCATGTGAGAGCCATGTCTCTGTGCACAGTGAGGTTCCTCCTCCAATCTCTACATTATCCCCTAACAACACATTCAGAATCAACAATCTCTACAGCAGAGCCCTTTAATATCTATAAGCATTGGAAACTGCCCACTCTATGACAACAATTAGGCGACTCTCTTCCTCAATTCTCTTAGGCAGTGTCATTGTGAAACACTCTCTGGCCCTTTTCTGCCCTAAATTGCTCCAGGCATTGGCCAAGTGGAAAGAGCAGTCAGTTATGGATTCATTGCCCTGAGCCTTGGAAAACACATTCATTTCAGGCTGTCTCTGCAACCGCATTATCTGAACCACAGGCCACTAGGTTAGCAACTGCTTTAGCACACTTGGTTGTTATTTTTTCAGTGTAAGCATTAGGCCTATCAAAACTTGTTTCCCTGGCTCTGACAATCACTGAGCAATGGCCAGAAGAAAAATACGCACTGACATTCTGGTCTTCGGGGAAAAAAAACTCAGCCCTAATAGACTAGTTGTATCTTACCCTTGAGGTTTAGCTATGCCACATATGGAATGGTTTCTGTTGATGCAGCCATTCTTCCGATTTAGGTAAGCAGTTTCTGTTGCACTGCAGCTTACAGAGGTTTCCGGGTGCACTGCGCTCTTCTAAAATTTATTGATATAGCTTGGCATCAAATGAAAAGCTAAGCTCAGCCTCTGTGACCCTTGGAACAAGCCTGTATCGCAAATAGCCACGAAACTTCAAGCTAGGATTTGGCTTGACAACCCGCTGACACTTCTCAGATGCAGAACGTCTGTCGGGCGCCTCTTTGCTAGACCTGAGTAAATAGTGCCAAATAAAGGCAGCCTGTCACTTGATTCTGCAGGCATTTATCTCTAACTCTTCAGTATATTTGCAAGATTATTACTCTGGTTGTGTTCACTGTTTTCTTGTTCAATATTTCAGTTAGAAACAATTCAAAGAATATTTCAAGTTAAAGAATACAGTGACCAGATATGCTTTACGGTCAAAAAAAGAAAGAAAGAAAGAAAATAAAAATAAAAGAAAAAAATGTGATTATAAGATTTCTAACTTTATAACACAAAAATAAATGATAAAAAATAGTCAACAGCTGAAAGCAAGATTGAAAAATCAAATTACATGTTTTTAGTAGATCTGTTTCACATTCCAGAGTTATGCTCTAAAAATTTTGCATGCATTCTGAATTGCATTTTGCAATTCAGATATACATTTTTTGATTCGATTTGTTTGACTGAAGCAGAAAGACTAGGGATGAGATCAACAATAATTTTGTTAATTTTGACATCTTAAGTAATGCAATATACTCTCATCTATAGGCTGCTATTCACCCAAGATATGATCCTGTCTGTGATAGAGGAGTCTTTCCTTGAAATTTCACATGCACAAGGCAATCCTTTGTTATACACTTCTAAGGCTTTGAAAAAATGCTTTCTTTTTTTTATTGTTTATTTTTTATTTTTTTATTTTTTTTTTGTTTTTATTTTTTGAGTTGGAGTCTCACTCTGTCGCCCAGACTGGAGTGCAGTGGCCGCTCCCGGCCACCGCAGCCTTGACCTGCTGGGCTCCAGCGATCCTTCTGCCTCAGCCTTCTGAGTAGCCGGAATTACAAGCATGTGCTACCACGCCCGGCTGATTTTTTGATTTATTGTAGAGATGAGGTCTCGCTGCCCAGGCGGGTCTTGAACATGCAGGCTCAGGCAATCCACTCACCTCAGCCTCCCAAAGGTGCGGGATTACAGGCTGAGCCACCGAGCCCAGCTGAAAAAATGCTTTCTTAAAATTTAAAAGTAAAAATGAAAAATTAAAAAGCAAAAAATGGAGACCAGTTTTTTTTTTTTTTTTTTTTTACTTCTTCCGAATTTACACTGTATTAGATGTAATAAAAAGGGGCACATGCTATAATGAATATGATCTAATTTTACGGTGTGTGTTTATGTGTGTGCACACACCAGTTTGCATGTGCACATGTTTATGTATCCTGTTGTTTAAGCTCACTGTTTCTTAAGCACTACCATCTGCTTCTTAAGCATTTTGGATCAGTGCTATACTGGACTCTACTTCAGCACTTGACAACGATTAAAAGACCTGAATTTTGTTCCTGATCTTGCTACTGAGTAATTTTGTGATCTTGGTCATATCACTACATTTCTTTTACTCAAGATACTTTCTTTATTTTTGACGTAAATAATTATTTCCTTTCTCTTATTGCTCTCCTCTACAATTCAAGTTTAGAAAATGATATGATCTTTCTTAGTTTTTAAATTTATACTGTGAAATATGCTTTTACTCATTACATAGTTGGATGGCTGTAAGAGCAATTTCTTGTCTTTATTATAAGTGAAGTTATCATCAAGCTTACCTTACTTGCTACATTTTTTCTCCTTTGCATTTATATTTGTTTCTGAGCCTATTGTGTCTATATTGTCTTTGCATATTATATCTGCATCCTGTTCTGCTACACTACACTGTTGGTCAATTTATGCATCACTCTAGAGTCATGATCTTGCTTTCTTTTAGGTTACAGTAAAACCCGTCCAACTTCCCCATAGAACCGAATACCACATGTTCTCACTGACAAATGGGACCTGAACATTAAGCACAATAGCACAAAGGAGGGATCAGGAGTTACAGGACACTGCTAAGGGAGGAGTGGACATGGAACAACAAAATGTCCCTGATCCTAAACCAGGGAAATGAGGCCCAATTGGAGACCCAGACTTTACCTGCATGTATATTACTTATGTACCTAATCCTGGCTTGTACCCCACATCTTTATAATAAAATAGTATATATTAAATCCTCTGTGGTGATCCTCTCTCGAAATCTGCAGAGTAACCAGAGGACTTGTTAACTAATCAGTGAGGCAGTGTAGGATAAAAACATTAATCAAGACGTGAATTACAGTGTTAAAAGATAATCATTCAAATTTTAATGAGTTTATTTGAACAAATGGCAATTCATGAATGCATTAGCACCAAAGAGCAAATTGTTCAGAACGCCACTGAAGAGGTATGAAAGAAAAAAACTTCCATAAGGTTTCTGTGAATCAAGACAGATAAAATGTTTGACTGTGTAAAGTGGAAGGTCCCTACATGGAGGTTAGTTGGTGATTTCTGATTGGTAAAGTCTCTAGTTAGAAATAATAAAATGTTATGTTTGGAGCCGGGTGTGATGGCTCACACCTGTAATCTCAGCATTTTGGTAGGCTGAGACAAGAGGGCTGCTTGAGCTTAGGAACTCGATACCAGCATAGTAAGACCTCATCTCTATAAAAAACTAAAAGAAAAAAAGTTAAAAAGAAGTATCAGTTTGGACATCCTTAGAATATAGGCAATATATGAACATATGAATGACTTATTTTACCTAGTCCTAGAGAAAATGAGGACTAGAACTAAAATGAAAGGACAGCAGACTTAGAGTTGAGTTGCCAAGGAGCTATGAGACAGGAAAGCAGGAAACAAGAAAACTTGATCAATGAGTGTCAAGGGATAGAAGGGCCCAGCCACAAAGTGTCAGATGACGACTTGCTGCTCAGCTGTGAGGAGCAAGTTTAGTCAGCCTCTCGTTATTAGTTTTGTCTGAATGTGTCTCAACTTTTGACCCACGGCCCTGCATTTATGAGATGGTCCACATTCAGGATTTGCAAGGTGGTAGTTCAAGGGCTTTGGGATTTCTGCCCAATAGGGAATTCCTCTGATGTAAAATCTTTGCTCTGTGGAACCCCCTTGGTTTGGCAGAGACACAGACATCGAGCATCAGATCAGCATCACAGTAAAACTCTCGCCATCCCCAATGTGGGACTCTCCATTTGCATTCTTCACATGCTACTTCCCAATAACCATTTCAGCATCTAACTCTCTTTGGTTATCTGCTTCTCACAGCACATGTTTAAAGTGAACAATATTAAGTAGATATCAAGAATATATTCCACCAGATTGTCCAGATTCACAGAACTGCTAATTTCTCACTTGAATTGCACCCCTGAATAGTAATTTATTTCATTATTCTCTCATTCACACAATATAACATGATGTGTAAAATCATCACTAATATATGAAAGTGGTATTAAAGATGTTATTTGGAAGTAAACAACAGTGTAAGATTGCTAGTAACTTTCTGTGCTTTATATTTTTCCTCATTAGATATTACTTAGAATAATTTAAAAAGTATTTCATAACACAAAAATACTTATTAAAGTATCATTATATCTTAAGTAAGGATTTTTTTTTATTTTGCCAATTTGAAGGTTTAGGAATATTTTCCTAAACCCCACCTATATTAAATATTATCAATCTCTTTGTATTTGAAACATGAATGTTGAAAATATTGCATTGTCATCTCAGTTTTTTATATTTCTGATTTTTTATGAGATAGAGAGCTTTTTATATAGTTATTGATCATTTGAATTTCTTCTACTGTGAGTTTATTTTTGTTTTCACATTTTTTGAGATCTTTAGCATTTTCACAAGAAGTTCTAGACATTCTTCATATATTCTAGATTTTGTAATTATTCTGGATTACACTGCAAATTCTCTCAGTTTGTCTGGTTTCTTCAAATTAGCTCAGCACATCATTAGTAAAAGTTATTTTTTACATGTTAAGGTTCATCGGTAATTTCCTTTACTTGCATATAAAATATAATAATTATACAATTAAGCATTAATCAAAATTAACTTTACTTATGTTCATTAAAATTTAAAAAAACTGTTCTAGGAGAAAAATCAAATAGAATGACTGTTCTAGAATAAAGAATAACAATAATAGGTTGTTGTCCTCAGCCAAATACAGGTCTTGTATAGAATTTTTTTAGACAAAATGGGTAAGGCCAAAATAAGTTGAAAGAGAACTTGAAAAGGTATTTGTATACATCTGTCCCCATATGTAACAGCCAAAAGACAAGACCTCTGATTCTAACTTTGTCTTGTAATTTATGTTTATATGTCTTAGAACTATAAATACATTGACTTCCCTCAGGATTAAGGGTTCAAACACCGAAGGCCATTAGAATTTGGATTTAATACATAGCACTTGTAGATAAGAGCACAGTGATGCTTAAATGGTTCTTTAAAGATTTTAAAATGCTGTGTACTTAATTATTAAATAACTGATAGCATTCCAAAAATACATTTTTGTTGGTGATTTTCCTGGAATCTTGAACAGAACACCTATAAATTCTGTGGAAAAATTAGCTTTCTTCATCTTTAAAATTTAAAATATTGAATCAAAGTATGTTTTGGAGCAGCAACAGATTAGTCATTTTGGCAATTCCCAATAAGTCTCACTCCCTTTATTTGTAAAATGGAGATAAAATAACATATTCTCGAGTAATTCTGAAGACTAATTAAGCACATAGAAGCATGCCTGATGCATAATAAATGTTAGGTATTTGCATATTTATTAATCTGTTTTAAAATTGATCCTCTTATTCTTCAGCTACAATATTTAAAAGATAATTTATTTTAAAAGCAATTTCTATTAATTTAAAAATACCATTTGGATATTGACAAACTTTTCCTTGTCTTCTGATGAACCAAGAGAGGAATTAAAAACAAAAAAAGAATCACCATTACAACCTTAAATTGGCCTGAATTCTAAGATCAAGTGTAAGATTTAATAGGAGATAAGTTCATATTACTTTTACTTAGTTTTCAGTTAGCTCAAGCACAACTAAACCACTTTACTCTTCCCTTGGTGTGAATAACTAATTTTGTCAACTTAGCTACGATGGTATATTAATTGAAAAATCAACATGCTTTCAACTTTTCTGTAAATCCTTAAACCTCAAAGTTCTAAATCATCTATTTCAAATGGATAGAGCTACACAGGGCATTTCTGAGTGACAGGTTCCCTAAAATTGCAAAAACTAAAGAAATCTCTAAATAGATTATAAGCCTCCATTTAAGAAGTAACTCAGAAAGATATTTCAAGCCTTATAAAAATTGACTTGGATATATTTTCTTTTTGATTTTACATATATTTTTGATATAACTTATATCTAAGGGGTTATACTCTTTCTATGGGGTAAACATGTATAATAATTTTGGAGCTATAATTGTGTTAGAAGAATATGGAGACAATGCCTAATAATAAATATCTCTGACTTCCTTATCAACAATGTCTTAATTTCTAAGATCTTTGCTACCCCAAAAAGAAATAACCTTCTAAGCATTTACTCCAGATGCCATTAGATGCCATTCCTCAGAGTGATGATTTTACTGTGAGTACAATGCATTGTATCACATTTCCAATTACTTCATTTCTCCAGTGAGATTGAAAAGCTTTAAACAACATAACTATTAGGACCATAGTTGAGGCCTGCAGAGGGCTGTGGGGATCCTTACTAGTTAAAAAGAGAAGAGAAAGAAGATTGTGGAATAATGCACCTTGATAAGAAGACTCAATTTAAAACACACCAGTCTGAAGAATCAGTAGACAACATAGCAGCAAAGATTAGGCTGGAGTAAAAAGAAATCTGTTGCAAGAGAAGGCAATCTCTCAAAAACCCTTAGGAGAAATTCTTTATCAAGAAAAGAAGTCTGTCTCCAATTAGGAGAAAACAAAGTTTTAAAATGAGTTTTGTTGATTCTATTGTCCGATTTAGACTTATTGTTAGTGGAAAAAGCAAGTGACAAGGAAGGTTTTAGATTCTGGGGCAGTGAAAAGAATGAATATACACTGACCTGGGTCCACGGCTCAGATATTTCAAGATAAGTTTTGTGTCATTTGTTGGCCATCTTCCACTACTCTGCAAGGCGGTCGTCTTTGAAAAAGTATCTGTGTGTATCACAGTCTCTTTCTATGACCTGTGATTTGTCTCCCTTCATGTGACACCATCTTTGCTTTGAATAGCAAAGCTCCTAGAGCCGGAAGGGCAGAATGCTAATAAATGGAAAATCTCAGTGAGTACTCCTGCTCTTGAAAGAACAAAGACTATTAAAATATTATCATAATCTAATTTAAGCAAGAGTGAGGACTGAAGTAAAAGTTGGACTTTAGAAGCTATAGAAAAATAAAAGAGGTAGTTTGTACTAGTCATTCACAGACCTGATGTCATAATCAAATTTTTAAAAAGTGGAATTAAATAAAGAAACTATTATGAAGATGTGGATAGGATTAACAGCAACTACCAAGACTGCCTAAATTACTTGCAGCTATAACAATCCCTTGGCTTGAGAAGCAATGGGAGGAGATAGTCATCGAGACCCAAGAGATAAGAGCTGTAGCTATAAGAGATTTATTGCCTCTCTGAAGATGTTCTGGCAATTGGCAGAGGGACACGGTTATACTATGATGACCCTGCAAAGATCGAGGAGATAGAAATAAATATTTTGTCCAATCTCCCATTGTGGGTCAGGAAATAATGCCCTGAAAGTTTGCAGCTTTGGTTATGCTACACAGACTTCCTTACCTCCTCCTGCACCTTGACCCAAGCAAGCTTTAAAATTTTATTCTGACATCCCCTTATCTATTTTAATACCAGACTAACAAAGAGAACCCAAATGGTTTTCATCCTCTCCCCCAAAGTTTATGGTATCTATCACAGATAAAGAGACAGGAATGTAATCACACCTGGATGCTGCATGGACTTTGTTCAAATTCTAAAAAGAATCATTTACAAGTGAATTTCTGTGTTCCAGGCCCATTCATTTTACCTAAAAATTATTTACTACCCCTCTAAACAATTACATTTCCTCTATTTATCTTTCTCCTATGAAGAGGAATATATAAGCATATGAAAGCTCTTCTCTCCTCATTGGATTACTGGGTAATGATTGTCTTCGATTCCCCTGTGCTTAAAAGCACATTAAATAAATGTGTATGCCTTTTCCTCCTACTAATCTGCCTACTGTCAGTTCCTTTTCAATGAACCTTTAGAAGGCAGAGGGGAGGTTTTCTCTGGCCCCTGAACTCCATCTCTTCTCAATGCTTCCCATCAGTTGAACCAAACTGGAATCAGAAGACAAGAGAGACCTTTGATGTAGTCCACAGAGTTAGCTCTATGTGACACAGAGAATAGTTATGAAGCGGAAGTCAGGTGGATCTTGAGGGACAACAGGAAATATCCAGGACATACACACCAAACATCTAAGGTTGTACAGATGTCTAATGTAATATGGCCAGAATATACCATTGTTCAGAAAATGTGATAGGTGCTCTTACAGATATTGAGAATACAAAGGTGAAAATGTAAGTCATAGCCCCTGCCTTCTTTGGAGCTCATATTCTAGTGCATATTTTTAATATAATGTGTGCATGTATATACTTACGTGCATACTAGTATCATTTACCTGGTTAACATACATGCATGCAGTCAAATACTATCTTGAAATATATACACTTATGCTTTTCCTTCTACCACTCAATTTCTAAATCTTGCCCTGAGAAATGGAAAAATTTACATTGCCTAGAGGCAAATTTGGAGTGTTATAGCAGGAATAAAAGGAGGAAGATAATTAATGATCAATTTAGTTTCCCTTTTGTTTCCAAGCAAAGCTTTTGAAAACAATATGAGAGGACCCTGAGGAGAGAAGAGCTTTCAGATAATGCCACAGAAAGATTAGAAAGCATGAAGATACTACACATGATCTTAGCCAAAATAAGAAAGGGATTGGCAGTAGTGGGAAACTGCCAAGGGAGGGGAGACGGGATTGGCAGTTGAAGGAAAATTCCTAGAAAGGGAAGGGCACACCTCATCAGCAAGGGTATCAGCATAATGAACATTTGTATACCTATCCCTGAATTGTACCCTACATCTTTAAAAGAAAGAAAGAAAGAAAAAAGGAATAAAAGGAAATCAAGAAGAGCAAGGTGGAAACAATATGGTCCTGTCTTCTAGTCCCTAGATGTGGTCCCTGGGGCTGAAAGGGGAATGATGCAGTGGTAGATCCTAACCAGTAAGGAGAAATGGAAAAAGTAGATAGTAATAAAGGCACTAATAGGGTTGAGCATGTTTTGGCTGGAGTTGTACCTTGAAATTGAGCATTCCCGCAGACCGTACTTTATAGTCCCAGTGAACATGTGACATTCTTGTGAGAACACAAAGACGATTTACAGAGTAGTTGGGTGAGAATTTTAGTAGCTCCCTAAGTGCTTGCTGCCTATGGGGCCCGTTATCTGGCAGAAGAATATTTTTATGTCCTCTGAAATTTTGCTCAGCACTCATCAACTCTGACTCATGTCAAAAGTCAAGAAACATGTTCTCACTCATAAATGGACCCTGAACACCTATCATAATACTACAAAAAAGGGATTGGTAGTAGCAGGATACTGCCAGGGGAGGGGGGCACATAATATCAATAAAGGTGCTTGATTCTAATCCAGGAGAAGTGAGGTCCAATGGGAGGCCCCAAACTTCATCTGTCTGCACCTAAAGCACTTATGCACACAATCCTGACTTATACCCCACAATTTGAAAATAAAATTAAACCAAAAGAAAGAAAGAAAGAAAGAAAGAAAGAAAGAAAGAAAGAAAGAAAGAAAGAAAGAAAGAAAGAAAGAAAGAGCTTCCTCTCGGTTTTCCACAATATCAGCTGAGGTTCTCGAAGCACTCACAGAATGAACAGTTTTACTATGTATGCTTAAACATATGTATTAATTTGACTGAACTAAGGATGTCCACGTAGCTGGTAAGAATATTTCTAGATGTATCTGTGAAAGTGTTTCCAGAAGATAATAGAATATGAATTGGTAGATTGAGTAAAGAACTACCCTCACCAATGTGGGGTATGGAGAGAGCATCATTCCATCCATTGATGGCCTGAACAGAGCAAAAGAATAGAGGAAGGGCAAATTTGCTCTCCCTTCTTGAGCAAGGGCTTTCAGTTTCTCCTGAACTTTAACATCAGTGTTCCTGGTTCTGGGGCATTCAGACTCAAATTGGGACTTATACCTTTGACTTCCCTGGCTCTCAGGCCTTTGAGTTTGGACTAGAACTACAGCACTGGCTCTCCTGGGCCTCCAGCTCATAGACAGCAGATCATGGGAATTCTCAATCTCCATATTCAAGTGTACCATCTCTTATAATAAGTATCTATCATCTATCTATCTATCTATCGATTTATTCATCTATCACATTGGTTCTGCTTCTCTGAAGAACACTTTTCATATTATAATATAATATGAAAAAAAAGGATTAGCTGGATAGTGAAGAAACTTTCCCTGGTTAGAGAGGAGTGTGAAAAGGTGTTATATGTGAAATGTCAAATACTGTTATGCTGAATACCTAGCATACCTAGAGTTGTGAAAATTTTAATCACATATATAAGACAGTTCCTAGTACCTGTTTGTATTTTTTCTTGCTTTTTAAATGTCATATTATTTTAAAAGTTTTATTTTCGAAAATATATATATTGTCTTTTTGACATTAGGTGAAAAAATAAAAATGTCTTTTTATCTTTATTCTTTAGAATTTTTTTTTTTAAAAAAAGAAATAAACACTTAAATAAGTCCTCAGTTGTTTTACTGAAAGGTTTTGGAGCAGGAACCACTGAATTTGAATGCAGGCTTTGATAGTTACTACCTTTGCAACTTTCAGTAAGTTACTCAGCTTTTATGAACTTTGGTGTTTCATGTTTTAGAAATAAGGAAGATAATGTCAAACTTACATGGATGTTGGAACCATTTAAAGACATCAAAATTTTCTAACCTTTTTATGGGACCACCAGGTTTCAATGCACACTGTACAGGAACAGATCAATACACTGAGACAGCAGAGTTTGCAGCAGAGACAGATGATCACAGGGCACCGAGGAAATAAATGGGAGAAGACCCTCACATCCATCTCCCAAAAGGTTTTGGACTGGGATTTTTAAGGGGATCATGGAAGGTGAGGGGTTGAAAAATTGGGGTCATTCGTTGGTCAGGTGAGGTGAATGAAACCATCAAAATGTGAAAACTGCATTTTTTGGTGAATCAACTGTTTGTGGAGTCTTTCAGACCAGTTGATGCCAGTACTTTCACTGGCACACAGAACCTAAAGGAATATCTCAAAGGAAACTTAGCATTTTATAATGTTCAAGTTGTTACTGATAGAGCAGCTAAGGGGACTATAGTCTTGTAACAGGATTTACATGGTTCTGAGGCAATAGGCATCAACTACTGTGAGAAAGCAGGTCAGAAAGCAAGTTGACCTAATAATTAATGCAGAGTATGCTGCAGACCTGGTTTATTTTCATTTCTACCCTTTTTCTTCCTTCATTAATTTTATAAAGTTTACACAGGCAGTTTTAACCTTACTACTCCACTGTTCACCTTTTTACTTATCATCACCAATCTGGCAATATTTTCTTGAGTTCTATCAAAGTGACTTACAAATAATATAATTTTTTATATTTAGTTCTAGATGGCCTGCAAATTTGTTTTGTTTTGTTTGAGTTAGAGTCTCACTCTGCCGCCCAGACTAGAGTGCAGTGGCCGCTCCCGGTCACCGCAGCCTCAACCTGCTGGGCTCCAGCGATCCTTCTGCCTCAGCCTTCCAAGTAGCTGGAACTACAGGCGCATGCTACCATGCTCGGCTAATTTTTTTTTGATTTGTTGTAGAGATGAGGTCTCGCCAAGTTGCCCAGGCGGGTCTCGAACCCGCGGGCTCAGGCAGTCCACTCACCTTGGCCTCCCAGAGCACGGGATTACAGGCTGAGCCACCGAGCCCAGCCACGCAAATTTGTTTTATTATTTCTGAAGGCCTTAGCAAGTTAGAGGTATTAAAACTTAAAAGAACACTAAGCTGTTTGTCTCATACCTTGCTGCCTCTTGTCTTGGTTCACATCTTGAAAACAGAAAATATTGCCCACATCCCAAAACGGTTTTTTTCTCTCTCTAGGATCCCTTAGAAACACAAAACTGAAGATCCTCATTTCTTTTCCCTTGCTCTCAGACTAATGAAGCTTCATAAACAGCCAGTTTTGAAGAAAGTCAACACTAAAAATGAACTCTCTACCTCTACCTATTTCTAAATAGGTGATTAAAAATGTAAACTATAGCAAATTGTATACTGTAAATCCAATATTAATTCAGCAGGGAAATAGAAAAAAAAATGGGAGCTTTGTTTTATCATTAATTTCTCACCAGTATTTTAAATAATTGATTCCACAAAAACTGGAATAGGAAATATAGTCATAGCATTGTCATGAAAATTGTGAAATTAATAATGCCAAAAATTATCTCCTAAAGACTATATTTTTAATGATCATTTCTGTAGTTTGTTACTAGAGAAGTTTCTCTGATCACAGTAGAGCACCAGAAACCATGAGGAGGAGGTTTCTAGTGTCCTCTCCTGAGCGTGAAGCCAGTTCTTGTTGCTGTTTCGCTGTGACTGTCATTTGCCATTGATGATCGTTCTTGCTTTCCTTCAGCGGAGCAAGAGGGAAAGGAGGCAGTCTGAGTGGTTTCAAAAAATTACCTCACAAATGCTGTCATGTAAGGATATTCATGCTTAGCTCACTGAAAGTGACAATGAAACATTAAACTCTAAGCCAAATTCCAGGAAAAAACTAGATATGTTATTAAATATTACTGGTTTCCTGGTAACTTTATAGAAGGTATTTGCTCTGGATTCTTCAAGAACAAAATTTCCTGTAGTGCCTTCTCAGTGCAATATTCCTGAGGGTATTTAAGACACTGAAACACAATATTAAATTTACTATATCAAGTCTTGAATGAAGAATGCATATTATCCACTTAATTTTTTTTTTACTGGGAAACCAAACTTTAGAGAAAGTAAGGCAAGAAAGCAAAGAATAATTCTACATGTGTTGTGATGTAGATATTTAGATAAGAATGGTTATCTAAGAAAATTAATGAGTATTTAAATTTACAGAAAAATAAAATATCTTATTTTCAGATATTTAATATATAATTATTTTTCAACTATTTAGTTTTTAAATCGACAAAAATCATATATATTTATGGTGTAGAACATGATGTTTTGATATGTATATATATTATGATATGGCTAAGTTCAGTTAGTTCACATATGCATTGTCTCATATATTGTCACTGTTTTTGTGGTGAGAACACAGTAAAATATGGAACCAACCATGCTGACCATTGAAAGAGGATTGGATTTTAAAATGGTACATATATACGATGGAATATTACACAGCCTCAAAAAGGACAAAATTATGAACTTTGTCCCAACTTGAATGGACTTACAGTCTATAATACTGAGTGATCTATCACAGAAACAAATGACTGAGTACCACATGTTCTCACTTATAAGCAGGCTACTGACAATCCCTTTCTAATACCATAAGAAATACTATAAGAAAGGGATTGCTATAAGAAAGAGATTGCCAGTAGTAAAAAACTGCCAGGGGAGGGAGGGAGGGCACACCTTATCAATAATGAAGGGGACCAAAGTGAAGGGGACCAAATCAGGTCTCAAATCAGGTGAAGGGAACCAAAGTGAAGCCCCAACTTTACCTATCCAATGGCCATTTGTATACCTAACTCTGAATTATATCCCACAATTTTAAAATAAATACATAGAAAAAAATCTACTCTTTAAGCAATTTTCAAGTATTCCATATGTTATTATTAAATATAGACACCATGTTATACAATAGATCTCTTGAATTTATTCTCCATTATAACTACTTTGCACATATTTACACATATACACACATACTCATACCCAGATATACAATGGATGCCAAATATGTATCCACCTTTTCAGTATGATACTCCCTCAAAAGATGGCATTAATCAAGTGAATACTAGTGTTACCATGCAACAGGCGGGACAGTCAAATAAAACGGCAGAGCAAACGTCATACTATACATTGCTACTATAATTTAACTTAATTTAATTCAGCTTCGAAAAGCAATACATAGATAGCACCTCTTAAAATGTGGATACATTTTTTGGCACTCCAGTATGTAAATATTTGCGTGTGTGTGTGTGTGTGTGTGTGTGTGTGTGTGTGTGTGTGTGTGTGTAGGTATATTTATGTAAAAGTCAAAACATTTAGAGAACATTTATTTACTCAGCTCAGCAAAAGAATGAACAATCTATGCCAATTTCCTGGTTTTGATGTTGTAATTTATGCAAGATACTATCATTGGGTTAGGCTGGATGAAAGATGTGTGGGATCTCCCTGTACAGTTGTTTTTTTTTTTGAGTTGCAGTCTCACTCTGTCGCCCAGACTGGAGTGCAGTGGCTACTCCAGGCTGCCGAAGCCTCGACCTGCTGGGCTCTGGCGATCCTTCCGCCTCAGCCTTTCAAGTAGCTGGAACTACAGGCGCGCGCTACCATGCCTGGCTGATTTTTTGATTTATTGTAGAGATGAGGTCTCGCTGCCCAGGTGGGTCTCAAACCCGTGGGCTCAGGCAATCCACTCACCTCAGCCTAACTCAGTTATTGTGAATCTATAATTCCATCAAAATAAATAGTTTGCTGAGACTGGATAAAATCAGTGTAAAATGACTTTTTCAAGTGGAAGGAGCATTTGGCTGGAAATTATACTGTTGTTGAGAAAAGCAAGATAGAATAAAATGAGTTGAAAATGGACAAAGTATTACAGGAACCAAATCAGACTGCAGGATTTAATATGGAAAGTGAAAGATCAATAGGAATTTAAACACCCATTCTTCTAGTGTAGGAATGGAAAATTGCTTTTATGTGTTTATCTGGAGTGATGTTATAATCATAATCTGGAAATTTATGTGGTAAGTGTGGTAGTAAAAAATGAGAACATTTTATTTGTGAAACTATATACAAAACATTTTCTAGAGTTATTTGAAACAGGATTATAAATCACTTATTCAGTTTCTCTCTTTCAGTAGAAAGCTCATTTTGATTATTTAATAAAAAAATGAATGTTTTCCTTTGACTAGGGTATACATCTTAATTTAGATGATGAACTTATAACATAGGCTACTTTTGTCTTAATTTTTTCATCTGAAGTCTAGGACAATAATATTTTTTAAAATGTTATTTTTGTAGCTATAGCACCATAAACATTTGTGATCCATTTATAAACTCAAAGAAACCCTAAAGTATCTCTTAAAATGGTCTCAAAAACCATTTATGAAACACACTAGGAATATACTTTAAAATTATACCAAATAATAAAATATAATTGCATAGACCAATTTGATATATTTTTTGAAATTAAAAGATAAATTCTTACTTGCAAACAAAAATAAGGTAGTTTTATTTTTTGCAAACTTTAAGTTGAAGTTCAATGTAGTCTGTATAAAATAGAGGTGGAGTGAGCCCTATAATTAGTGATTTTTTAAAAAATCCATATCTGGAGAGTAATACGATTTCTATGAGGCACTGAAATAATGGCCTGAGAATATCGTGGAAGAAGTAACTATTGAAGTAGACAAGGTCATTTATACAATCTCCTTTCAAATTGTTAGCCATGATCCCTAAAGTACACATCATCAGAACAGCATTTACTCTTAAATTTGTGGTCTCTCATTATGACTCCATTCTGCTTATCCTGATTAAGAAGTAAGAAATTCAATCCAAAAATTTTAGTCACTTGATATGTAATTTCTGCTCATTTCTTTGTGAGCTTTTCAGTCTGTTCTGCTTTAAAAAGGAACAGTAGTCCTTTCTATGACAGACATTTGGTCAGCTTTGGAAACTTATGTAGACTTTGATATGGAAGGAGGGCTGGAAAAGATGCACTCAGACAGTGCCCATGCTCTGCAGTCCTCAGAACTGGCTCATGTCCACCTGATGCCTTCTGGTCCTGTGAACTCACTGAAGGCAGTGTTCTCATATTATCTTTGATCAGTAATGCCTTGAATGAGTTTGACTGAACTTTATTGTTAGGCTTGCTACTCAAACTATGGACTTATTTTTCTTTTAACTGTGAGTTAGTAATAAATTATAGTTCTGAGTTTAAAATTCACAATATAAATTTTCATTTGTATGAATGGAAAAAAAAATCTATAGTGTCTAGACATAACAACTAAATAAGTTCTAGTTTCTCTTTTTGTTTTTGAACCACAATATTGGAATAAGTCATCATTATATATTATTTCCTACTGTATTGGTCTGCTCAGATGGCCATAACAAAATACCACAGACTGGGAAGCTTAAACAACAAAATTTATTTTGTCACTGTTTTGGAGGCAAGAAGTTTGAGATAAGGGTGGTAGCATGGTTGGTGTTGTTTTTTTTTTTTTTCTGGCTTGTGGATGACTACCTTTTCACTGTGTCCTCATATAGCAGAGAGAAAGAAAGAGATCAAGCACAAGCATGTGCACATGTTCTCTGGTAAATCATTTATTAGGCACTAATCCCATCATGAAGGCTCTTCCTTATGACCTCATCCTACCTTAATACCTCCCCAAAGCTCCATCTCTAAACACTACCACATAGGAGGTTAGGCTTCAACATATGAATTTTGGGGGAATGCAAACATTTAATTCTCAACATCTACCATATTAGGAATCTCTTTTAAAAACATGCTTTAGCAAAGAGCATATAATTTTC
Source organism: Carlito syrichta (assembly GCF_000164805.1). Classification (NCBI taxonomy): domain Eukaryota; kingdom Metazoa; phylum Chordata; class Mammalia; order Primates; family Tarsiidae; genus Carlito; species Carlito syrichta. The sequence goes on from NW_007248078.1 coordinate 1,146,939, forward strand.
AAGAAGCCAGAGAGGTAACACTCATAATGACTACAGCACTTGACAATCCTCTTAAGGCACCACACCATTTTATATTGAAAATAAATTTCACAGCGCTTATAAAGGGATGATAAGTAACTGTGTGTGATATTTGCTTCCAGGGACTACTGGCAGAAACAGAAAGTCTACTTGAACTTTACAGTTGATGAAACTAAGACTCAGAAAGGAACCATGACTTGGCCACCATACTTCTGAGACATGACTTCTGAGACATGATCCCAGATTTTCTGATTCTGGACCTCATACTGGCTCTATAAGGACCTTTATGTTCCTGAATGATATTTTATTCTTCAGTAGTAAATATGTTTCCCTGTGTTTACTCAACTTTTTCTTTTATGATGAACTATGGAAAAAAATTTTGGCTAAACACATGAAATATAAATTTTCTAGATTTTTCTTTTCCATAAATAATCTTTTCCTTAGTTACAAATGGTTTGCATGGTATTTGGGGATGGGGCAATAATCATCCATCTAAAAATTTCAGGGTTACAGTTTTTTGGTAACCTACTATGAGTGGGTAGAAAAATATTCTAACACACTTGACAAGAATATGTCCTGTTAGAAACGGCAAAAAATATTCTCACTGTTCTGCTAAAAATTATGTAAAAAGAGATGCAAAGCATGTACAAATTTAAATAATGTTACATATTTTTCTATTTCTTGTTTCAGCACTCTTTCTGGAATTCTGCCAGATTTGTATATTATTCCAAAACCTTGATCTGAACAATAAACATTTCAGTTGAGACCTGATGGAGTTCAATTCACAGGGTATCTGGAAGGAGCACTGATTCTGAAGTCAAAGAACAATTGATTATATATCTGAATTCATGTCTTACAGGATATCTGTCTTTGGGCAATTTAATTGGTTTTATACTCAAAATTTTAGTTTTAAAAAAGACAATATTTACTATGTAGAATTGAGGCAAAGTTTAAATGGATTAGGTGATATAAGCTATATATGGTACAAAATATAATTAGTTAATAACTTCTCTTCATTACTAAAATTTTAGTACTAGCTTCTTTGTTGTGTATTAGAATCTTTGGGGCCAGGATATTGCTTTCAGTTTTTGAAAAAAGTTACAATTCAGAAATTTTAAGTCAGCCTAAAAGCATTATTACAGGTGAGTGACATATTTCAAATATTCATTATATATATATTGTTATGGATGAAAGCAGGAATGAAAGCTAGTGTTAATGTAAACATGTGTCTACTTTAAGGAGGTTTTAAGCCTCTTTGGAAATTATGATTTCTAGTCCAGTATACATAATGATTCATGGCCATATTGGATGACCACTCTAGTATGTTAACCTGTATATTTAAAATTTCATTTGATTGAAATCTCCAGCTATCATCAGGATGTGTCTCAAGGCTAGTAAGGACACATAAGCTTGTCATTATTTATATGCCAGAGGAAAAAACTGGGGGACAGATATAGCCAGCATGAAGTATCAAAAGTTTTTGAAATCAGGACTTGATCAAAATAACATTTTTATATTGCTTTTCAATACTGACATACATGAAATGATAGTAGATGGGCACTGACAGATAAACCTACTTGCTCGTTTACTTTATTTAGGCACTGCTTGTGAATAATGCACCAAATGCTATATTTAATATCTACTCTGGTCATAATTTTCTTCAAGTCTGACAGTGACTCTTTCAAGCATAAAAAGATTCCTTTGAGATGGAGCTCCGCTCCTCATTTGTCGGACATTCATGTTTTTACATCTCAGCTCCAGAACTTAGAAGTATACTGCGCTTCAAGGATAGGCTGGAGGGGTGAATGGTGAAATGCATTCAACTGGAAGTTGATCAAAGTGGGTCTAGGATGCAGCAGCATGGTAATTAATTTGGAATGGGTGGAATGGAATGAAACTTTCAGATCTGTGTGTAGCACATGCGTTTTATCCACATCCTTTCAAGCCTATTTATAGGTTATTGAATAAACAAATTAATGTAATTGCTCCAGGATGTTTTTTTCCTTGCTGATTTTGATTTGCTGCACACTTGAAGTAAAAATTATTAACTGGAGAAGTCTAGTGGCTAATGCTATCCATAAAAATAGATTTATTTCTTATATCACTCTCTTTGTATATTTATTCCCTTACCTTTAAGAGAACATATATTCTGGAAACAATTAAAGACATTTCGCCTTAAATTTTTTTTGTAATACCTAATGATAAGAATAGAATTTTTTGTTTTGTTTTGTTTTGTTTGAGTTGGAGTCTCACTCTGTCGCCCAGACTGGAGTGCAGTGACCACTCCCGGCCACAGCCGCGATCTGCGGGGCTCCAGCGATCCTTCCACCTCAGCCTTCCAAGTAGCTGGAACTACAGGTGCGTGCTACCACACCCGGCTAATTTTTTTGATTTATTGTAGAGATGAGGTCTCGCCAAGTTGCCCAGGCGGGTCTCGAACCAGTGGACTCAGGCAATCCACTCACCTCAGCCTCCCAAGGGATTACAGGCCGAGCCACTGAACCCAGCTTAGAATAGAATATTTTTAAACTTAATTTCTTGATTGATTTAAAGGCTATTTATTATGCTATGTTACAACGTAAAGATTAGCCTCATATCATGTTTAACTCAGAGATTCAGATTTAGATATATAAAGTACAATCATAATAAAAATATCTAAGAACAAAAAATAGGGAAAAAAATTAAAAAAGTAATGAAAATAGTTTTTTAAAAAGTGGATTAATGGAGAAATATCAAATATATATTAAGTTACCTAATTTTTCTGTACTAAATTAACTAAATTTTTAAAAAATTAAGTTTCTGTATTCTCTATCATTCTTATTTGTCTGACTTTCTCTATTCATAGGATGACAGGTTTCTATTTGGGTTTCTATACCCTTTTATTGAAACATGTTGTATCTTGTGACCATATTTCTATGCAAATTGGTTATTTTTAAATGCATGGTTTTAATAATAATAGATCCATAACATTTTATTTACTCGTTTTCTTTGATTAGTAACTTAGTAGTCTTCATTCCTTTGCTGTTATAGACAGAAGCAAATGCTCATCTTTGTGCAGAGTATAGAAAGTGTGTAGACCACTGTTTCCTCAAGATTAGTTCCTACATTTAAGGTGACTAATCAAGACATGGATAAAATGTCCTTAAAAACTTCATACTTATTTGCATTTAACCCACAGTATGTAAAAATACCCATCTTACCAAATTTCTACAAATACTTTGCATTTGTTTTAAGCTTTTTTTTTTTTTTTTGAGTTGTCACTCTGTCGCCAGGCTGGAGGACAGTGGCAAACTCACGGCCGGAACTATAGGCCCTCGCTACCACGCCTGGTTGATTTTTGATTTATTGTAAAGACGAGGTCTCACCAAGTTGCCCGGGCTGGTCTCATGTTAAGCTTTAACAGTTTGATCGTATAAAAATGCTATAACATTGTTTTAATAATTTTTATTATGACAGAGGGCAAAATGTTTTATTTAAGTATTATGACTACTTGTATTTCTTCTCTTTTGGAATTATCTTTTAATATAATTTACTTATCATGCTATTATACCCTTTCTTAATGGTTGAATATAATCTTGCAATTTATTAGATTTCTTAAAAATATCGAAGTGCTACCTCTTAGGTTGGAAGCAGTATGTTTTCAATTTATTTGTGTTTTAGGGTTCTCCAGAGAAACAGAACCAAGAGGATATATGTATTGTCCATGTGTATTTTTTAAGATAAAATGTTAACGAAGAGTTTCAAAGTGTACCTTCACATTACAGAAAGTAGGCTTTTGCTTCCGTTTCACAGAAACAAATCTTGAAGGTATTCATCAAATTATTCTTCTTGTGATTTTTCTTCTGTTGCCGATAGTGCACTCTTCTAAAGTTCAGATTTTGAAACACTTTCTACTTAGGATTTTTATTTACACAATCTTCTGGTTTATTTGAGGATGAATATTCTCAATCCTTTTTCTACAGGTCTTTTCTGCAGAAGAAAATCTAAATTTTTTGTGTGATGACTCTTCACAATATGTTTTTTAGTTTTTTGATATATATATGTGTGTGTGTGTGTGTGTATGTGTGTGTGTGTGTGTGTGTGTGTGTGTGTGTGTGTGTATACAAAAAGATACCCAAGAAAGCCAATGGAATAAGTTTCAGCCTGTACAAGTTTGAAGTCAGGTGAAGACTGACGTTTCAACTCAAAGTTAGAGAGAGAAATCATTCTTTTTTACTAAGTCTTTTACTCTTTTGAAACTTTTAATGGATTATATGAGACTCACTCACATTGAGGAGGACAATCTACTTTAGTTGGTCTACTAATTCAAATGTTATTCTCATCCCAAAACAACGCCTCTCACAAATACGCAGAAATAATATTTAACCAGATACCTGGGCACCTTGTGACCCTGTCAAGTTGACGCATAAAATTAACCATCAAAATCTGGCTTTTAATTTTTACCAACTCATATTGCCTTGTAATTCCTTAATATTATGTTGTATGTAATTAAGCAGATATGTATTTTGCCTTATCTTTATTATTTTTTGTGTTGCAAAAAGCATTTTCCACTCTGAAATTATATGACTGTTTAAGCATAATGTTATTGTAATCCTTATGAACCTTAATTAATATATATTAAAATATTTTAGAAAAAAGAAGGAAGCATTTGTCTAGTATTATGTTTTTCATACTTAAAATGAAATAGCATATAGTAGTGAAAAACAATATAATTATTTCAGCATTATGCTGAGATTGAAAACATGTTTATTAGAAATAGTGTTATTTATTTATTTACTGAGTAGGAGTCTCACTCTGTTGCCCAGGCTGGGTGCAGTGGTGCCGTCCTCATGGCCACTGCAGCCTCAACCTGCTGGGCTCAGGCAATCCTTCCACCTCAGCCTTCCAAGTCACTGGAACCACAGGCACATGCCACCATGCTCGGCTATTTTTTCTTGATATTGAACAGCAGAGGTCTTGCCAAGTTGGCCAGGCTAATCTTGAACTTCTGGGCTCAGACAGTTCTCTCAACTCTGCTTCCCAAAGTGCTGGGATTACAGATGTGAGCCACTGCACCCTGCACATTAGAAATAGTATTTTTTAATTTATGAAATCTTATACATTAAAGAGGATGTTTCTAACATTTAAAAAAATTAATATATCTATTTTGGACATAGATTTCTAAATAACTGAGATTATAAATCCACTAACTTTTGGTAACTATTTTTATTTTTAATAGACTGTATAATACATGGACAATTTATATACTTCTTTTAAATATACAATATCTAAGCATAAAGACAATAATCATAATAATAATAAAATAACTGCTTTTGACCCACCATTCATTTTTCTACATAGACTATCACCAAAAGAGGTAGTCTTATGAGCCTGATTAGATCTCCCCACTCCAATAGCCATTACAGTGAGTTTTGTGTACATCTTCCTTATGTTTTCCTTTTAATTTCACCTCATATGGACATGTTCCTAATTAATAAAAGGCTTTGTTTTGCAGTTTGAAGAAGTATGCTTTAAAATAATTTAATTAGATTGTTTTGTTACTTTTTCTTAGCATTGATTTTTTTAGATCATCCAATTAATGTATGTATCTGTTGTTTATTTTTTTCCACTGGTATGTAGTATCTCATTTTAATAATAAGCACATTCATGTAAAATTTTCAGGATCCTGACATTTTTGTGTTGTTTCCAGGGCTTTTTAATTTGATTTTTTTCATGCTAAAAGCCATTTCACTATGCTCGTTTTAATCCATGTAAGTTATTCACTAAAATAGGAATTATCAGATTTTTAGGGAATGCAATTTTAAAATATACTGCATATTCAAAATTGTTTCCCAAGAGAATTATGATATTTTACAATTGGGTAACTTTGGCAACAATTTGGGTGATTAGACTCAAACTCTTATTTTTCAGTCTGGTGAATATTAAGTAGCAACTCACTGTGACAAAATTACAATTCCTTTTTATTTTCAAAAAAACAAGATTTAGCATTAAAAATAAGTTTTGAGGTCATTTTTATTTTTACCATAGACTTCAAAGAATTCTCACATATTGTAGATATTAATTCCTTTGCTTACAGCATTTTTATCAAGTATTTATACCAGGATTTGTTATCTTTTACATTTTTTATGGTGCCTTTTGATGAATAGAAGCTCCTAATTTTTTAAGTTTGGTTGCTTACCATTCTTTTACTGGAAATTTACATATATATATATGTAATTATATATATATAATTGTTGAACCAGTCCCACATCCTGGGAATGAAGCCTATTTAGTCATGGTAGATGATTTTTGAGATGTGTTTTTGTATTCGATTTGCTAGAATCTTGTTGAGGATTTTTGTATCTATGTTCATAAGGGATATTGGCCTGTAGTTCTCTTTCTTTGTTGGATCTTTACCCAGTTTGGGTATCAGTGTAATGTTAGCTTTGTAAAATGATTTGGGGGAGATTCCCATCTTTCTCAATTGCCTGG